>NW_014577112.1:328151-357884 GCF_000485595.1 Priapulus caudatus | reverse complement strand
GTATCGGCGGGGTTGCTCGGTGTATCGCTACCATTGGCGTGGCGGGGTGGGGCGGTCCGGGGGGGAAATGATGCGGTGCGAGAAATGTCGCGTGGGACTATAAATCTGGTACTTCACAGCCGTTTCGAATGGTATCGTTTTGAAGACTGTGGAAACCAGTCAGGTCAAGCTGATTTCGTCGGACTGCGGATGTTCAATTAGAGATCTTCTTAGTAAGCCGAGCAGTGATATGGACAAAAACTAAGTACGCGTGTTCGCTGATAAGTAATGTACTTGATTAACGGTACACAAAGCTGCAGTTGACGCTGAGCGACATTCTTAAAATCGGTGCAGTAATCGATGGGGCCTGATTAAGTGCCTTAGCTAGTATAGAGGTAAATACGAGATGTGGCGGCGACAAGTGCGTAGGAAGCGCGCGACGCTATGCTGCTTTAAATATTGCGGTGTAGTGAGTGTGGATGGGCAGGAAACGCCAGTCACCAGTGCCGCCAAATTGGAGGCCGGTCAAAGCAGTGAGCGGAAGGTCAGATATCAGCACATTTTCGGAGGCATGGCTAACGGACAGAGTGAAAAAGAGCTTGTTTTTTCGCACTGACCTAGCCATTTTTTATCACGGTTTATCTGGAAAGGACCGATGAAATGTGCTTTCCAATTTTTGACGCTGCCTGAAGGAGTAGTGTCTTAGATAACGCGTTTGACCTCAAGAGGGAGGGTGAAACATGCGCATTTGTTGACTGTTAGACAGGGCTTGAACTGCTGTTTGCTGATGTGATTTAGAGGGGGCCGAGGTAGCCTGTGTGGAAGTGTGAGGGCCGTAGCAGTTTGGCAGTTGCAATTGGCCGAAAGAGCAAGGGTTTGTTGAACAGGTGTTACACTCGCTTAATGCATATTATTGTTCTAAAGGCCGAGGCGTGGTAGGTGAGTTGAGGTGGGAAGGCGCGGGTGGAGTGCTCGGCGGTGGGTAGGCCGGTCAGTCGTGTAGGCAGGAAAGCCCGGTGCAAACGCGTGCGGCGATGGCAGTGGGTGAGAGGCGTGGCGAGGCTGGTGGTGGCGGAATAAGGCATGGCGCACTGTGGCGAGAGTGCGCAGGATGTGTATTGATTTAGTGAGCTCGGACAGCTGAGGCGAAGAATTGGTGGCGCGCGTGTAAAGGTGTTGGTAGCGGCGGGAGCGAATCTGGCGCTGGAATGTGGTATGGAGTGAAGAGCCTACAGAAGTTTTAGCAGTCAAGAATGGAGTGGACTAATGTGTACTAAAGTATAGTCGCTCAAGGGCGTGCGGTGCGACGCGGTGAGTAAAGATGTTTTTGAGCGTGTTGTGTGAGTGTGGGTGCGGAAAAAGTCTTGACGATTTGAATAAGTCGGCGTGTATTAACACGGTGATTTAGCGCCCAGGTACGTGCTGACAGGATGACGTGCGCCGTGCTCTCGCGTTGCTGCCTGGTCGCTGTGCGGTCGGGGGTGTGGCAGTCGTGATTGGTGTATGGGTGCGACGAAGGTGGCTGCCCAAAGCAGTGTGTTCTGGGTTGGGGGAGTTTGTGGGTTAGGGCGGTACGTAGTAGAATATAGGAAAAATAAAAATAATATATGCTTCATGATGAGTATGTTGAAAAATTATAATATAAAAACTGCGAAAGCTATTTGTGGTGTGTGTAGCTGTCGTGCGATAGTGCAGGAGGTGCGGAGCGGGTGGGGCGGGTGGGGTAGATCGCGATGAGGTCGTGGGCGGCGTCGTCGCGTCCGTCGTCAACAGTTGGGCACAATCTAAACAGCGCTCGACGTACGGTCACGATTTCGGGACGTGCGGGGCGTAATACCGCAAACAGTTGGGTGTCGAAGCTGGGCGCGTCAAGGATCAAAGGTCAGAGCGTGTAAAAGGAAGGGACATTCTCCCTTAACTTAAGGTATAGGAGGAATGCAGAATTGCGCCGCACAATTTCTTAACGGCTCGGACCAGTGCCTCGTGTAGTCTGTGCGGAATTGGGAGTCAAGCCGTCAATGGGCCGGCAGATTTTACACATTTCGGCAGGACCATGCGTTGACGGAGCAGAGTGAAAAACTTTTTTGTGTTCAGCGGGTGGACTAGCATTTTGGTATGGCATTATTGAAAGGACCGCTGAAATTCTACTTCTGCTGGAGATGCTGCAAGAGCAAGTGTCAGATAACCTTTTGACCCTCGAAGAGGAGGGTAACATGGATTTGTTGACTGTCTGTAGAAAAGAATTTGACTGCCGCGGTTGCTAGTAGATCTATACATTGCCTGGATGTATAGGCCTTCAATGTCACAGTGAAATTTCAAAAGCTACATTTTGGTTAAAGAAGGTTTTATGCGGCTTAATCGGTATAATTTCTATGGCATTCTGTACTGTCAGTATGTTACATGTACGTGATGCCACTGCCAGTGGCTACTGCCAGTGCATGTGTCTGGTGGCTACTGTGTAGTTTTTGCGCTGCGTTTAATTGGTTACAGGTTCGGCAGCTCGCTGTGCCAGCCTGTAGGCTGCGTAGGTAAAGGCGATGAGTGCTTACCTATTCTGTTCTTGCAATAGTTGTTGCTCTACGTACGATGGGAGTCCATCTTTAAATCTCGACGACCCTATAACGCGCGCTCTCCGTGGCAACTGGTGGGTCATACGATCCAGACACCTTCCTCTTGACGCGTTTGGCTCTCTGTCCCGCCTCGCTCCACTGTTTCTGGCGCTGTATGTGTGAACACATTTGGGACTAACAGGGTTTACTAGAATCCCACCACTCCACCACAGAGTCACCGCAGTAGACGTTAGATGAGCGCTGTCGCTCCGCGGCACTTGTTTTAATTTCTGCCAACAAAAATGTTTGCGACATCCCCCTTCACGCTAGATCCTGGCTAGATCAACTAAACGATAAACAATGGTGGGCAGACCAGTTCAATTCAGTGCATCGGAAAGAAAACGAAGGAGAAAAAAACAGAAAGAAGATTATATGAGAAACTCCCGCTTAAGTTTACAAGGAATTTCCATGGTTGCCACAATAATTTTGCCAATGCCTCGTTTACCGCAGATGTTCGCTATATCGGCTAGCTGCGTCTGGGCGCCACGCAACAGTTTCGAATTAATGGCGGTTGTGTTTTCGTCGAGCGTTTGTTTACATCGAATGCACCGGCAAATTAGGGAGTATAAAGAAGGTATATAAGCATGAAAAGTAAACAGAAACACTAATTGTATTTTCATACATTTTATTTTGTACAAATAACACACAAATATACTACTTGCTGGTGCTAGAAATTCGTGACGTAGACTGTTTAAGTGTATGTACCTTTACTAAAACTAAATCACGTACACCATATCATAATAACATTAGGCTGTACAAGGCGACACTAAACATAAAAACCATAGCAACTAGGAAAGGCAACTGACGTACACATATGAGAGTCGAGAACACACGAATACTAACACATAAAAAGAATGACCACACAAGGATGCTAAAACTATGAGTCGATTAAAACAAAAATTGTACTGAGGAAATACGTTGCTGTGGTCAACAACCATATCATGCGTGCAACACACGAAGATAAAGGCAGGGTTTAAGGTGGACCAAAAAAATTGTAAGCAATTTGGCTGGAATAAGTGTTTTCATACAGCGAGCACACATTCAATCAGGATATTGATATGGCCACAGCGCACATCTCACATCCTCATGATTTACCTGACCACGACCTTGGGAGCCTTTTAAAGGTTTTGAGTTCTCTAGTCTGACGGATGTTGGGGATAGTTTATTCCATAGCGGCATAGCCAAGCGTCATGATACCGAAACGATTTCTTTCTATGAGCTATTGATCTGTAGTCGGGAAGAGCGAGACAGTTTTTATTTGGAAGATTGTAAGGTGTGCATGAGTATTTGAAAAGAGTCTTTGTATAGGTTGGGCTTTGCCCATGTATTATCTTTGTACACTTCTGTAGCGATGGTCCTACCTTGCCCCAGTCCTAAGCTAGAAAGATTGGTGTGGTCTAGAAGATCTTCGTAGGTGTGGTAGCCATGACCAACGACAAAGCAGAGTGCTCTTCTCTGTATTTGTTCGAGTTTGTTAATGTTTTCCTGTGTAGTGCAGAGCCAAACGGCGGGGCAGTAGTTAAAATTGCTGAAGCAGTAGGATTTTAATATAGTGAATAAATATAGCAAAGTATAGTCTCACCTCATAGCGGATATATTACTGATTGCACCAACTTGGAAAACACTCAAAATTCATGCTGTTATAGCCTAGAAAATTTGAATTGAACGTGCCGTAACACCTAATGCATAATATTTTATTATAGCGGGAATTAATTTGCAAATTGCACCTTGGTGCACCAACAAGTTACAAGTGCACCATTAGTGCACCTAATTCAAACAAAAATGCACATGATTCTGTGTAGTTTACTCGATTTCTATTTTTAAATTGGCCGATATCTCACGCAATTGCGAAATAGTTCGTGATTCGCAAGAAATGGCGGCAGTAGTCAAAACTCAAATCGTGCATGTTTTAGTGATAATAGCCTAGTACGAAGGTTCTAAGACATGTTAGCGTTACTCTAGACAGTTGCTGTTACTCATGTAATAACGGTAAGCATAATAGAGCAATTATACACATAGTATCACATAATTGGGGAAAACACGAGACTGGTTGGAAATTTGTTTCGAAATAATGGCTTTAATATTAATAACATATAATATTAAATATTAAATATTGTTGTATATGAGTTATATTATAATTAATCTTATGAGGTTATGGGGATACAGCAATCAGTCAGTATGTAAAATTTCTCTAATTAACAAGTGGAGTGCACTTGCCCTTTTCAGGAAGCTTCAGCAAAGGTGGTACCGGTAGTGAGAAGGAAGGAGGACAAGGTAGCACGATGGTACTTTGGCGGAGGTGCAAGTGCAGGTGCAGCATGCTGCACTCATCCTCTGGACCTGCTTAAGGTACATCTGCCCTAAATCTAAAAATAACTTCCAAAAGTAGGTGCTCTGACTTAATATATATATGATTGTCAATCAGCGAAGCAACATTGTATACAACGTGCCTTTTAATCAATACGTGTTCATCGTATTGAATTTCGAGGGTGGATTTTAAATTATATCTTGATCATTTATACAGATTCCCATATGAAAAAATGTAGCAATATATAACAGGAGTAGAAATAAGGAGAAAAAAGAGATGGTCCACACCTCCTGATTATTTGATGGCCCCGATTTTTCAGTCGCTTATTTCGACCCTTGTATACATTTTTCTGCAAATCGCATGCTTACCTGCAGCAATGGTTGGACTAAAATTATTTAATGACAATTTATGGTTTCTACATTAATAACACCTCAGGAATACAATCCAACAAATCTTTATCAAGTAGTCCCAAGATAGCTATAAGGCATGCGGTTAGTTTAGCTAGAGTTTATTAATGTGTCAAATGTTTGGTAAAAGAGTCAACTGTCACTTGAAATGATTGTTTAATAAAGTTAATTATATCGTTTCGGTAGTTTCACCTTTGTACATAGTTTTGATGTTTTTTCTTTGTAGGCACTAATCTTAGTCAGAATCACTGCAGTTAATCCAATGAAAATGTACTGACCTCACATCGGTGACATAGAGTAAACTTCAGCGATGCAGAGCAGAATCGTCAATGAAAAGCCTGTGATCTCCAGATCCCTTCCTATAAATTCATTCCCTTCTCAGGTGCATACTCGTCTGCGAGCATTCGTTTATTACTTGGAATCATTGGTGCATTGATTTAGTCTTAGTAGCAAAAAGTTGTGAAATGCACGCCCCTATAATCTGCAATCTGTTTGTTTTCTAAAGGTTCATCTTCAGACTCCTCATCAGGGCAAAGTTACTCTTACTGGGATGGCAGTCAAGGTCGTAAAGAACGAGGGGGTCCGTGGCCTCTACAATGGCCTGACAGCTTCATTGTTGCGGCAGGTATAACACATGGAGCTCTGTCACGCGGAAGTTCCTCAAATAAAAGTAATCTTCTCTGAAATGAAAATGATAAAGCACATGAATTTACACCATTGTAACCTTGTTGATGTGATTTTAGGGCACAATTTCATAACTTGCAATTAGCTATCATCATTAAAAGCACTTGGTTATTTTGAAAACATTGACGAATGAGGTGCCTTTCCGTGTTGGCACTGTGGTAGCACAAATACATGATGTTGATGCTGCATTTTTAATATGCAAAGAGTTTGCAGGTTTTTGGTCTGACAGCGAATTCTCCATTTTCAGCTCACGTACTCCACAACACGCTTTGGTGTTTATGAAGTCGCAAAACAGACGTGGATCAACTCACAGGACGACAAAACAAAGCCCTTGCCGTTCTACATGAAGATATTGATAGCAGGAACGGCTGGAGCCATGGGTGGCTTTGTAGGCACTCCAGGTGATATGGTCAACGTTAGGTGAGTGGCAGATGCCACAGGTTTGTCTGCGTTATGAGTTCTGGGCATCTAGTATAGATTTCTTCAGCGAGACCTAATTGTCTTTATGTGACGGTCGAAGTTTACAGTCACCCAGCTAGTAAAACGCGTTTGATTTTTGGTAGGCACAATTTACACATTTATACAATCAGTTTAAAGTAACCTGACTTTATGATTAAAGTTTATCAGATTTTGTTTGGTCTTTGGAAACAACATATTATATTGAGAATAATATATATATATATATTAACAATATATATTGAACAATATATATTGAGAAAAAAAATTTGGCAAATGATCTGTTAAAGTGAGAGTGAATACGTCTATATAGGCTCATCCTGTGTTCGGAAAAAGACAGATCTTGATTTCTACCAATAAACACTGTTTATTGTGTTTTTTTATATGGTCTGGCATAAAATGTGTTATTAACTGTATTAATGCACCCTTTTTCTCTTTCAGAATGCAAAATGACATGAAAATAGAAAAAGCACTAAGGAGAAAGTTAGTATTTTAATGAACTTGTTATTATGTAAATTAATCTTATTGCACTGCTGACTGATAAGTAAAACATCTGCCTGCGAGTTTTTACAGATATATCTAGGTTAGTTTTACAGGCAGTATTACTCTTCTACAGTGTCTGCACATACACTGTTGTGTTTTCAATAATTCAATTGTTTCAATAATTTTAACCTGGCTACACCGATGGTTTTTGTCAACAGTTACAAGCATGCTTTAGATGGAGTATGGCGAGTTTACTGCGAGGAAGGTTTCACCAGTCTATTTTCGGGTGCATCAATGGCCACATCGAGGGCTGTCCTGATGACTGTTGGTCAGGTAAGTGCCTTTACCTTGCATGACACAGATAACAACATGGCAAATGGGCAAGAGATCGGAGGAGTAGTGAAAGAAGGGAGATAGGAAGAATGATAGATACCAAGATGGAAAGGGAGAGAGATGTGTGTATGAGACAGCGAGATGGAAAGAGAGCGAAGAGCGAGGCTGAGGCCAAGGGCGAGAACGAGAGAGCGAGACCGAGAGTGAGAGTGAGAAAGAAAAAAGACAGAGAAGGAGTAAAGAAAATTTCATTTTGGATTTGGTCCCCTGAGTTTTGGCGTAATGCTTACTAAAGGGGCAGGCAACCTTCACTGTTTTTACTTTACTTGTAATTTGCATTTATTATAACACAGTATTGTGCACTGCTTTTCTTAGCTAGTGATTGCACTTTCTTGTATGTTCAGATAGTTAGTTTAGTCAGTCATGTGTTGGGTTACACTCACAATACATATAGAATGTTTGAGATACATTGCTTCTCTCTTGGGAATTTTTTGGGTTTTTCTCTTCATTTCCTAACATTAGTATTATAAAACGTAAAGAACAATTTCATTGCTGAATATTTTTATCTGTCCACAGATTGCATTTTATGACCAGATCAAGCAGGTTTTGGTCGGAGAGAAATACATGAACGACAACATTGGAGCACACTTTGTTTCCAGTCTTCTTGCTGTGAGTTTGTTACGGTGGCATGATTTTGACTGATATTGGTGATTTTACGTGGTTTTTAGCTCACATTGACATCGTCAAGATGAGCTATTGCCATGGGGTGTCTTCCGTCGTCTGTCCGTCCGTCCGTCCGTCCGTCAACATTTGGCTACGGTCAACGATAACTTAAGAACCATTTGACCCACCTGTTTCAAATTGCATATAGTTGTTACTTCTATGGGAGAGATGTGAACGTCCTATTTTGGAGCACGCCAGTTGACCTACTTTTGAGCCACGCCCACTTTTTGGCAAAAATGGAAATGGCCATAAGTCGGTTCAGGTTCAACGAATATTGCTCATTTTTGGTATGTGAATGAATAAGGACTGGCCCCAAAACATCACACGGGGTTTAATATTTGTTTTTAATTATGCAAAGTAGGTAGATTTTGCCAATTTTACTATGCACTTCATAGTCTGCCTACGGTCAACAATAACTCAAGAACCGTTTGACCCACATGTTTCAAACTGCATACAGTTGTTACTCCTATGGGAGGGATTTGAACGTCCTATTTTGGAGCATGCCAGTCATCCTACTTTCGAGCCACGCTGACTTTTTGGCAAAACAGAAAATGGCCATCTAGATTCATTCGATTTTGTTAAATTTACCTACCTACCTACCTACCTACCTACCTACCTACCTAATCATACTTACAGTAATTTGACTGGAATATTTTATTGCTTTTATTTGCGCGATAATCCAAAACCAAAATGGTGACCATTTAGGCGTAGCGCCATCTCTCGCCCAGATTTCAGACTTTCAGATCTGAAACATTTATTTTCGCATCAAAACTAACCTTGAAACAAAACAGTGAAATTTCTATTAGTATAAAACAGGGAATAAGGACATTTGATCACATTTTGGTCCATCATAAATGAAACACTTACCAAATTTTAAATATCATCTCCCTCTTCTGTTCTATCACACCCAAGGTGAGCTATAGTGTCATTGACACTTTCATTTCTTATCTTAGCAATCACGTATTAGTAAATGTGTGGTATGCTCTATATATGAGAAAAACACGTGTTTGGAATTTAATGTGCAAACTAAAAATCACAAGTTAAAGGTTTTTGTTGTTTTTTGGCATTAACATTAGATACTATCAGGACAAATACATTCCAGAACCTCTCCCTGATAGTGCTTTCGAAGATGTAAAATAGGCAATTTAACTTTTAAAAACGTATTGGAAGTTCTTGAACATAACATAAAAATAAAGTGTTTGTACATTAATTTGACTAGTAACAACATAGGCAGGAACACGATCATACGTATCTTTCTATATGGAAATACAAATTATTATAGTCTACGTGTTTTCTACGCAATATCCTAATTTGACAATCCCACATCTTTGATGATGCTTGTTTTGCAAATCTTGCTGCATATGGTTTCTCACTACCTGCTTTGGGTTGTTAATGCAGGGCCTGGCTGCCACAACGATCACTCAGCCTCTAGATGTGTTAAAGACTCGTGTGATGAGTGCTAAACCAGGAGAGTATCGGGTATGTACCGCATTCTTACAATCACAACAGTGAGGTGATTAAGGCTGAACACATATAGGTTCCGCTGTTCAAAGCATTACTGCTCAAATACCCAAAGTGATGGCATTCTCTTGGCACTGTGTTGTATGCGAACATCTTACATTTGCAGAGTGTGTTCCACTGTATAGCTGTGACCGCAAAGCAGGGACCACTAGCATTCTACAAGGTACGATCTCTTTTGCACTTCACTATTAAGATGCTGCTGACATTTCATCTGAATCGTAACACAGTGATACTCCAGTGTTATTCGACGACTATCAATATCAATGATAACAGATCATGGTCATGTTGTGTCAATGTTTATTAAAGCGTGTGACTGACAGTGTTTATGGCTGTCAGCAATAATCCTCTTTTCCAACATATGTTGCGACAAAATTGCATTGTTTGGCAGTTGTTTGCTGGTGACACTAGTTTCTTGCTTGAGGTTTTAATATGCTACATCGGTGCCACATCTATGGCTGACGGCACTTTTGTCCATGTTTATGTGCACCGATTTTGCCTGTCGTGTTCTGCGCAGCAATGTAATAGGTAATGCCATTTTAAAAAACAAATTCTGTTGCAGGGCTACATCCCGGCATTCGTCAGACTTGCTCCACAGACGATCCTTACCTTCATATTCTTCGAGCAGCTTAGAACGACCTTCGGCTACTACCGGGCTGAATAGGTGCTCAAAAGTGCAAGCGAACGACTGCGTACATCTGTCGAAATCTTGCTGAAGCTGATGGGAATGAGGGAGACAGTTGCTTTTAACATAACAAAAGGTTTTTCTTTTGACGGTGGATAGAGCGTATGTCACATTCATGTTGGAGAAGAAAGCACGTAGTGATTTCCCCACTGATTAGCTATAGCATCTTTCATGGAATTGAACGACAAAGTTTTGAGTAAGAGTGAGTGTTTCGCAAGCTTGTATTACTATATTAAGCCATTAATGTTATGTGGCGTGTTCTGCTCAATGTCGACTGTCGTATAATGGTAGGTACGGGTTGTAACTATCATGTTGTCCGTGTGAGAAGGGCATGTCATAGAGGTTGAGCTGACGATTCAGGATCCATGATCTACCATTTAAATTGTCTACGTCACGAATTTTCTTGGTAAAATTTGTATAAACAAAATTGCCATTTTTTTACATTAAAAGTAAGAACTAACGTTACTAAATATATCCTCAAACTCTCACCTGATAAAAATGTTTTTACGTTGGTTAAATTTGCAAAAATCTAGACGATTTGAATTTCTGTTGTCTAACACTATTCCCCCAGTACTGTTCAGATACTGGCGTCTCTCGGTTTTCATCGGCAAATTAGGGCATATAAAGAAGGTATATAAGCATGAAAAGTAATCAGAAACACTAATTGTATTTTCATACATTTTATTTTGTACAAATAACACACAAATATACTACTTGATGGTGCTAGAAATTCGTGACGTAATCACTTTAATCAGAGCTAATCTGCTATTGTGTTTTTTTCTAGTTAATTTTTGATAAATCTCATATTTTATTTCAATGACTTAATCATCTTCGTCGCATCCACCATATGGTGATTGGATACTGCAGCAGTAGACTGATCGTTATAGTCATGTATCATGAACATCTATAGTAGAGAGTTTGGCTGTACAGACAACGGTTTGTTGATTCAGATGGTCATTTTCATCTATTGGAATGTCTGAAAATGAAGAGCAGTTAACGTGTCTGCGTAAATTCTCGAACTGTTTCACTGCATTTTGCGGGATGTAATAATAGCTGCATTCGTCAGTCAGTAGGTGGCCAGTAATGGAGCGAGTGTATCCGCAGGCACTTGCTCCTTGTCATCGTTTGCTCTGTTAGTTTTATAGTAATCTGTTCAGCAGGTGGTTTACTGCAAGTACATCGATTTAGAAAATCTTCACTACCAGGTGAGAGTAGCAGTGAGAAATAGTAAAAGCTGCTTCTAGTCACGCAATCTAAAAAATAGCACTATGCTAGAACATTAGAGCAACTAGTCGCCTTCAACATAGTAGCTGATGTTTGTAGGTGTTCGCACTTTTGAAGTGTAAGTGTGTGTAGTTAGTAGTGTATACTCTGCGTAAGAAACCTAGATTTGTTGTTGACAGTGATGGTAACCTGCAATCTTAATATCGTGTTAGAGCGTTGTTGTCAGAGGGTGTTAGACCTCAAGAACTGTCCTAATCATGCCGTGATGAAATAAGATCTGTTGGACATGCTAGTAATAATTATGTACACATACATTTACACTATATACCACAGTTGCTTGTTATTCATTTAAAATATATTTGTAACCGTCTAAGTTGCGTTACAACGAATGGTAAATTCGCGGATCGCGTTGATCAATCATGCTGTTAAAATTTTCTATGTAAACACTTATTTGACAACACTTGGTGTTCCTATTGAAAAATCAGGCAATAGTTTTTTTTATAAGAATCGAGTAGGACTTGATTTTTTTCCCCTGATTTTGTGACGTTAGTGAA
This sequence comes from Priapulus caudatus, assembly GCF_000485595.1. Classification (NCBI taxonomy): domain Eukaryota; kingdom Metazoa; phylum Priapulida; class Priapulimorpha; order Priapulimorphida; family Priapulidae; genus Priapulus; species Priapulus caudatus. The sequence continues at coordinate 345,921 of NW_014577112.1, read as the reverse complement.
ATCCTGTAATCAGAAGAGCCGTACAATTTTGTGTTTATACCACACCGGTAAATCAATAGATTGTTATTTAAAGTTTAAATTGCGTATTTAATATTGTTATAAGCGTGGTATCTCATTCTGTGTAGTAGTATACAATACAACTGTTGTTGTGTTAATTACTAATAAACTAAATTAATCACTGTTATTTCGTGTTTTTTGCAATGTTGTGCATTGTTATCCTTATACATGCTATTATTATTATAAGCTCTTAGCTTAATATGTTAATAATGTTCATTATTTATATACCGATGAAAATAAATTTTACTTGAACTTGAACTTGAACTTGAATTATTGTATTAATAGATAGCTAAACCTTCTACAGTGAATGTACTGTTTATATTGTAAGCATCTATTAGCTGCATCAGTGTGAAGGATATTTTTAATTACTCTGGAAGTCGAGCTACGAAATTGTAAATAAATTTCTCTGCTTGTGCAATTATAAGGGAGATTATTGGGGACATGGGTCAAAGCCAACATATTTTGCGCGTTTCTAAAAACTAGCTACCAGAGGGCGTTGCGATACTGACGCGCGAACTTCCCCCGATGACAACTTTGATTCCGTGTAGGTGATTGTTTACCTTTCCGTGTGAATGAATTATTTACGCGCAAGGCGAACTTTTGCAGTCACGTAAGTTTGCATCGGCGTCAGGCAAATGGTAAAGCGCAAGAGGACCGTCTCAATTGAAGAAGAAAGGGCACAAGAATGCCAAAACTGGTAATTTGATGGCTATGAAAATCATTGCTCTCGGCTTCCTTTCCTTCAGTACCGTCCCCGCCATCTTTGTTATTTCCAATGTTCAAACCCGTAAAATGTTTTCCACGTACTGTACCTTCTGTAACATTGCGCTTTTAGCCATATCATTTAATGACTTCTTGATATAAATCAGGAAAAGTCGAGCATATTAAGATAACCGCACATAAAGTGATTTGCTCATTTCATAAACACAGACGAGGCAGAGGGCTAGTGACAAAATGTTACTGATCGAAATCGCTACGGCCCAAGGATAGAGAGCATGGGTCCCAATAAAATCAATGTGCCTAACCCTAACCCTAACCCTAACCATAACCCTAACCTATTATATTGATATAATATTATATTTATATTGATGTAAATGACATTGGTTTTATTGGGACCCATGTTCTCTATCCTTGAACCATCGCTACTACCGTGGACACAATCGACCAATCCTGTGCTCCCAGCCGTTAATAAACATGCCATATTTTCTAGTATAAATTCTAAATTCCTCAAATCTCTGTTGCAGTTGTGAAGAGGAAGCCACATCCATGGGGAAGCTCGTAGAACTTGCTCCTGTGTCAGTAGCAACAATGATCAATGCAGAAGGAGGAAACAATCCTCACAGCCATGATACTCGGTCAAAGCAGGTGGGGAGCAAGCTGCCTATTGAGACATCACCACCACCCGTCACTTTGTCCATCCGATCAAGTGGAAGAACGGCAAGACGAAAACGGGATTCGACGCCCCCATCGGCACCACCCGCCAAAAAATCCAGTAACCACATTTGTTGGGTTTTATTAGATGGACGCATGATAATTGTGAATGTAATGACACAGTGTGATAACTAATGATGTGAATAGTGCATATAAGCTTTTACATTTGCTATATTCTTCGTCAATTCCCGACGCTACCGCGCGTGATTCGAGTTTTGGTTTTGCTCAGTCATTAGTTGTGTATTTCTTTTGAGTTTAAGTCTTCTTGTTAATGTCACCATGTAACAGGATTAGCATGTGTGGTTAACTCGGTTTTTGTGACTCAGGCTTTCTTGGATGTATTCTGAGCTGAAGTGTATGTTTGTGTGGGTGTTCTGTCTTTATATGTTTATTTTCGGTGTGCACATATATTGTGTTTTTGGTGCAATATAACACATACTACCTCTGCATCTGCACTAGGTAGCTATTGGAAAGCACCAGTGAGCAGCGAAAAGCTAGATACATGGCATATTTCTTCCTACTCGAAGTTGCCGTGTAATTCTGCATTTATTTGTGATTATACTTCTGAGTGTGATTTATCGAGGTAGCACTATATATATAGTCTGTACAATGAAGATCGTAAATAATGTTTACACACGTTTTTTTTGCTTATGTAGCTAAGACTAGTTCTCAGCCGGTACCAACTGGAACACCAGAGGTTAAAGCAAGACGATCCTGGGAACTATGGACCTCGGATGATAAGAACACATTCTTCGAGGCTTTGTATGAGGTACGCAATACCAGTCAATATTGTAGCAGAATGCATACGCATACAGTGTACGTAGTTTCAATTAATAACAACGACGTTGTTACCACGACGTTAAAACACTGCTAAGATGCATTGTGAATAGTTATGTAATGTAACAATATATCACACATGGTGTAGTCAGTGCCAAGCTAACTATAATTTTTCCCTGGGTAATTGATCCACGTCTAGCATCGTGCAAAATGTAGACATTATTAGCACTAGCAGGGGCATATCTGATATGAGAGGGAATATCACATGGCAGCATTCATAGTTAGGCCCACCACAGGCTGGTAAAAGTGCAGTCGTTTCCTCTGCAGCACGGCAAAGATTTTGACGCTATTCAGAACTACATAGCGTCAAAACACAAGAAGCGTGGCGGTGATCCACCCGTCCCTCCAAAGGACAAGGACCAAGTGCGGGGGTTCTACTATAGGGAATGGCATAAGATATCCAAGCATCTAGACTTTGGAGATGGTGAGTTTGCTTGCTATAGCCAATGATTCTGAATCTTTTTCTGATTCTTTATGGATTTTTTGGAATTCTATTTGCTGCTCCCTGACTATGATTTCTTTGTTGTTTTGTTAGACATAAAGAAGCAGACGCAGGAGTTGTATGCACTGATCAACTACGGAGTGTTGCGTAGAAAGGTGGGAGGCAGTAAGTATGACTTTACTCCCTTTGAGGGAGAAGGAGAGGAAGAATGGCAGAGATAAAGGAGGATATGGAGGGATGGAGAGTAGACTGAGGAGGAGGACAAAGAAGATTGCTTGCACGTAAAAAATGTACTGGATGTGCAAAATTGCGATTACATCCATGTTTTATATTCTTAAGAACAAGTGACTGTTGTGATGCGTAATCATTATTTATAGTTATGTTTGATGGCATCGCAATTTTAATTCTTGTTCAGGGCTTACAGAGAAGAATGCACAGAAATTGCAGGATCTTATTAACAAAGGGTAAGTATTGCATTCTATTCCCACAAACATGGATAAGATTGTTGCAGTGCATATGTAAGCTATTGACATTGCCGGCAGCAAAACAGTGAAGCGAAGACAAATCTACGAAATGTATCGTATCTGTATTATCACTTCATGCTATGTCTTTCCACACGATGACTTTTGATGTGTGGCTGTGTGTGCGACCGACTCTCATCTTAAGCCGGCGTTCTTGTTCCTTAGCGTGACGACGGTTCGCATGAAAGTGAAGGGAAAGAACGGTGCGAAGAACATACGGATAAAGACGCCGCTCTGTCGCGCTCTGAAGAAACTCAACAACATCGACGGTATTTACAAATTTACGACTGAAAAATGTGTGTATATGTATAAGCCGGGTCTGCGTGATGACGCCATGGAAGCTGAGCGTTCCGTTTTGTGAGAATCGCACCACGAGGGCTTGGTTCCATTAGAAGCAATCGTATCGTAGCTTCTGTTATCGTGCGTAGCTATCTCTTGTTTGCACACGTCCATATCTGTTGTTATCGCATCCATAACTTTTGTTATCGCAGGCCCATAACTCTTGCTTGTACTTGTCCGTAACTGTTGTTATTGTACGTTCATACAACTTGTCATACTCTTGTTTGTACATGTTCGTGACTGTTGTTTGTAAAAATCCATAAGACATGTTTTCCATGCATCCCTAGCTCTTGTCTGTGCGTGTGAGTAACTGTTGTGCGCTTACATATCTCTTGCTGGTGAGCATCTATAACTCAGGCTTTGTCGTCTGAGAAAACTTTCGTTTTCGATTCTCAGAATCTCAAAATTTGATGGGGCCGGGAAAACTGTTGTTTACGTGCGGCCGTAACTGTTGTTTGTGCGCGTCCGTAACTGTTGTTTGTGCGTGTCCGTAAACTTGTTTGTGCGTGTCCGTAACTGTTGCTTGTGCACGTCCGTAACCGTTGTTTGTGCGCGTCCGTAACTATTGTTTGTGCGCATCCGTAACTGTTGTTTGTGCGTGTCTGTAACTGTTGCTTGTGCACGTCCGTAACCGTTGTTTGTGCGCGTCCGTAACTATTGTTTGTGCGCATCCGTAACTGTTGTTTGTGCGTGTCCGTAACTGTTGTTTAGGCCTAAAAAAAGACGTTTGTTTCCGCTAACGAGCTGGAAAAAAATTGGACAGGGTAGGCAGGCAAAACTTTTTTTTGTATTTTAACAATACTTGTTTTATACTTATAATAGCCCATATAATGACTTCAAAGTCAAATCAATGCATTCACCGATCGATATCACGTTGGGATTTATTTAAAAAAAATATGTTTAAAATATATATTTTGTAATTTTTTTTGCCGATCACAATAAAAAGTTTCAACACGGCAGTTTAAAATGGACTCGGTCTGGTCAGCGGAAACAAACGTCTTTTTTTAGGCCTTCCGTGCGGCCGTAACTGTTGTTTGTGCACGTCCGCAGAGCCGAAGGAGGAGGAGCCACCGCGTCTTCCCAGCGGCATCGTCGTGACGCTGCGACCGCACGACAACGCCGCGTTCTCGCGCGTGCACGCCCTCGCGCAGAACCCGTGCGCCCGCATCACCGTCGCCGCGCAGAAACGCCTGAGCGCCCTCACGACGTTCCTGCAGAACAAGTGGCGGTCGCCTTACTCCAAGCTGGTGAGCATTGTTTGAAGGTGCGGGGGGGGGGGAGGCGAGAGTGGGAAATGGATATGGGAGAAAGTAGGAGGTGGGGTAAGAGGGAGGTGTGGGAGGAAAAGGAGGTGGGGTTGGAGGGAGGTGTGGGAGGAAGAGGAGGTTGGGGTGGGAGGGAGGTTGGATGGGAGAGCCAATCGAATGGTAATCGTGCTGTGGAAGTAATGTAAGAAGTCGTATTGTTGATAAAAAAAAAGGGGAAAAATCTATGATTTATGGCATCTCTAGAAATACTCTCGAAGAACCTCTCACAAAGCGTTTTTGGCGCAGTCCGTTATCGAATCGTACTACATTTGCGATCGACGGCTGGGTAGTAGCGAATCGAACCTCTCGCTTGAGTCCCTCCCCCTCTCCCTCGGCTACCTCACCCCTCTCGTCACGTCTGCTCTTCACAGAGAAAGCAGCTCGGCGACTCGGCGCCCGACAACGACAAGGTGATCCGTCTGAAGCCGCCGCGCGACCTCCGCATGTCCGCGCTGAGCGTCGAGCCGTACGAGCAGCACACGACGCGCGACGTCACGCTGACCAGCTACCGGCGCAAGGTGCTGCGCGGCAAACCCGAGCAGGACGTGTGCAGGGACGGCAGCGGCAGGTGCGACCAGGAGGCTGTCGCTGTCGCCGATGCCGCGGAGGCGAGGACGAGTCGCGCGCAACCCGGCGGGGAGAGCGGGAAGCCGGGCTGCGACGCGCGCGCGACTGCGAGCGACGGGGGGGATGTCGCCGTCGCCGCGGAGACGTCCGGCGAGCGGGGAGCGCAGCCGGTTGCCGCGGAAACGACGTCATCCTGCCGGCGGGAGGGCGAGTCGCGGCCGGATGCTGCAGATGGAGTGCGGCGGTCCGTCGTCACGGAGACGGTGTACCAGCGGACGCTGTCGGAGGATGCTGGCGGCGGTCAGGTGGATGCGGTGTCGTCGGACGAGGGAGATAAGGGAAAGGAAGGCCTCCTCGCCGGCGTGCTCCCCGAGCCGCAGAGGTCGTACAAGTCGGAGGTGGAGGAGGAGAAGCTGCGAGAGAGCAGCAGTGAGAGCGAGGAGGGGCAGCAGGAGGAGGAGCGGGAGAAGGCGGACGTGCGCGCGAAGAGGAGGCGGGGGAGGAACGCGCAGCAGCGGCAGGTGTTGATGAGTGAGGAGCGCATCCGGCAGGGCTGGACCGCCGCAGACGCCGGCAAACTCACCATCGGCGAACTCTACCTCATGGTGAGCATTCGCGGCTTTCGAATCGGGCGTCAGACTAGTTTCATCGTGTGCGTGCCTTTGAGTCCGCACAGAAATGTTACTAGAAATGTATAGTGAACCCATTTACGCGTGTGTCAGATGCAGTCGCGATATCACCTCATTGTCTACAGGCTGTGAAAGCTTATAAGAATTTTTTATACGTGAATGTTTTCGAGTATGCATCCACGCCGATACATACGTGAACAGAGATGTTATATCCGAGTGATTACAGTAAGATTAACGTACAATTGCTCGCGATTCATGAACCGGCGGCATTGAATCCGTGTCCTGCACAGCATTGTCGTGCAACCCATAGTCGCACGTTCTCAACCGTAGCGATCCGTGTATTGCGTCACTTGCATCCAGTGTGTTAGCCAGAGACCCGTCTACCCGTCTTTTGGACGGCCTATTCTTGGATGAGACGGATGAAATTTGATAGACACGGCATGAGGGCGGCCCAATTTTATATATTATACACCTTGTATAACTGACAACAGTGCTTATAAGAATATAAAATCATATCAGAGTCCTGTCTTTTTTGGCATTTCAGACTAAATTTCCTTCATTTTAAGGTAAGGCCCTCCCTCTTATTGCGCCTGCAGCATCCTCGCTTTGCTCAGAAGGTGAGACTCCCTGATTTTTTACCTGGCTAACACCCTGCTCACGCCGCCTTTTTCGCAGCTGAACAGTCCGGAGGTGATAGTTCAATTGCTCAGTATTCATGAACGGCTACGCCGGCATTGAATCAGTGTACTGCGCAACATCGTCGTGCAAGGCATAGTCGCGCGTTGTCAGCCGTAGCGATCCGTGCATCGCGTCACTCCTCCTCTTTTTCGCAGCTGAACAGTCCTGAGGTGATAGTGCTGGAGTACGAGTGGGTGAGCCCCGACAACGCGGCGACGGCGTCTGCCAAGCGACTCATCCAGGCACTCGAGAAACTCCTCCTACTCGCCGGCACCGAGTTCTCAGTTGCCAAGCAGAAGCAGGTGAGTCGGCGCGCGACTCCGGGACGTCGCATGCGCGCAAAGTTATCATAGCCTGTCCATCCTGGGCACGTATGCAAGACCAGACCCTATGGAGGAACTGTTAGTTCATTGTGTGTGTGTGTGTTTGTTTGCAGAGGAATGAGGGTGAGAGACAGTGTGTTAGCGAGAGAGAGAGAGAGAGAGAGAGACAGATACAGAGTGTGTGAGCTAGAGAGAGAGAGACAGAGTGTGTGAGCAAGAGAGAGAGAGAGCAGGGGGAGAAAGCGTGTGTGTATAATGCGTGAGTATGTGCGTGCGTGCACACGTGCGTGAAAGAGAGAGGAGAAGGGATATATATAGATAGAGCGAGAGAGAGAGCGTGTGCGCACACAGAGAAAGTCTGCTAATATTACTCCTCACTTTGCGGTCTCCTTCGCAGTTGCAGCAGGTCGGAGGCAACTCGGCATCGCCGTGCCGTTGCGGTGCCCTCCCGCTGAGCCAGGCCGCAACCCCACCCTCGAGCCGCACCCCGGGGGCGCGCAGCCCCGCCACGCCCCGCTCGTCCACCCCCCGGGCCGGCGCTGTGCGCATGCAGAGCCCCATCACGCCGAAGAGCAGTCGTCAGGCTGGCGTCGTCGCCGTGAGGGTCGCCGCCGCCGACGTCGCCGACACGCTGCCGCAGCCCGCCATGCCGGCCGTCGCCGCGCCGCCACCGCCGTCGCTCCTCGCCGTCGCCCCGCCCGAGCAGCCGGTGTTCGCCGTGCCGACGGTGGCGCCGCCTAACAGCAGCCGGCAGCGCGCGGCGCCGCGCGTCGTCGCGCCGGGGCCGGACGCACCGCCGCCGAGGCAGAGTCAGGCGTTCATGGAGCAGCTAGGCCTGCTCGGCAAGCGCAGTCGCAACGTGACGAAGATGGGCCAGCGGAAGCCGTCACGCGTGCAGGTCGTGCAGGTAGGCGTGCTGCCATCTGTGGGGGTCGTCTGCAACGGAGAGTCGGTCTTAGCGGTAGTCTCGAAAGTCGTAGTTCGAATAGTGTCTGTAACAGCGGGCAAGGGAGTTCTACCACCCATGTCAGAGATCAGAGGCGATTGCCTAACTGTTATTTTTTTTAAATGGTTGCCGTAGCTGCCTTGTACTGAATTTAGGATGGCTGAATATCAATATCTGTTTGTTACCTCCGCCAAGGGGTTGGCAGGAGGTTATGTTTTCACCGGTGTGTGTTTGTTCGGCGTGTGTTTGTTGGTTTGTGGGTTTGTTTGTGTACAGCCTAACTGGAAAAGTTATGGACGGATTGTCATAAAATTTTCAGGATAGGTCAGAAATGGGCTAACTTAGAATTGATGAGATTTTGCTGGTGATTCGGATCCAATTAATTAATTAATTAATAACATTTTCAGGATAGCTCAGAAATGGGGTAACTTAGAATTGATTACATTTTGGTGGTGATCCGGATCCAATTAATTAATTTAATTAATTAATTAATTAATAACATTTTCAGCATAGGTCAAAAATGGGGTAACTTAGAATTTATTACATTTTGGTCGTGATCTGGATCCAATTAATTAATTAAATTTTTTACAGTGACAGAATTGAGCTGCCTTGGCTGAGGTCTGTTCTCTCCGAGTGCTCTAGTTATATATACAATGGCAACATCCAACCAGCAAGCTAAATCCACGTGGGGAAACTCAGTTGAGCTTTGCCCCGTAGAGGCTGTCCAGGCCTCTTCTTCACACATGTCCACAAAATACACCATACGCTTTGTCCGCGTCACGACAAAACAATAAATTTTGCTGCCGTCACCACAAATCACTCGATGATTTTGCAGCTGTTAAGACAAACAAATCATTTTTCTGGCGACGTCGCGAGAAATGCGACGTATAGCTGGTCCTATTCCTGCCGCGATATGCATGATCGGTTTGCTACGACGGTCGCCATCCTCGCGGTTGCCCCGATCGTCCGTCGCCGCGTCACATTGCTGACATTGTCTCTTCTACTCGCTCGCAGCGGACGCTGATGCCGAAGGCCGAGGCGCCGATGCGTCACATGATGTCGTGGGCGATCGTGCCGAACAACGCGGCGATGTCGGCGACGGGGTCGTTCGTGCCGCTGCCGCAGCAGCGAGGGGTCGCGCGCGGGGTCGCGCTGCCCGCCGTCATCGTGCCGGCGCCGGTCGTGAGCATCGCCGGCGCCACCACCGCGCCCGCCTCGTCGTCGCTCCCGCCCGTACCCGTGTCCTCAGGTACGTGTGTGGTGTCCACGGCGGGGTAGGGACAGCTAGGGAGGGATCATTGTGTGGGCGGGGGAGTGGGGTGCAGTGTATCTGTAGGGAGATGGGGGGAAGGAAGGGAGGGATCATTGTGTGGGCGGGGGAGTGGGGTGCAGTGTATCTGTAGGGGGAGGGGAAGGAAAGCAGCTATTGTGGCGGGGGGGAAGGGAAAGGAAAGATGAGGGAAAAGGGTTGCAGTGTGTCTGTAGGGGGAGGAGTAGGAGGGAGGGGGTCACCGCGCAACGCCAACGGGAGAAGGGTATGCCGAAAGGTAGGGGGAGGAGGGGGTTCAGCGTGCAATGTCGTTTATTATGTTTTGGGTTTTATGGAAACCGTCCTCCACATCTCTGCAATTGAGATTCTGCCACGTGAATCCCAGATACCCGTCACGTTCACTGACTCGCATGCACCTTCTAGCAGGTTTAGTTGCCATGACGACGCGGCCATCGGACATTCTCTCGATAGCGGTTACCACGGCGCAGGCGATGGATGGCAGTGGTAAGGTTCCTCTTCCGCGTAGAGCGAAAACGAAAAAAATAATGTGTGTGACCTGTAAATGTTGGACTGTTGTAAATGCGGAGATAAGAGCTGAGTGATTAATAACAGTGTGTGTGTGTCCTACCTGCGGTAGCGAAGTTTGCTGAATGTTTGTCGATCTAGTTTATCGCTGAATTGTGCGAGGGAATTAAAAGACGGGCGACGTCAGTAGAAAAAAGCGTCTCGTTCCTGTTTGCAGTCGTCGACGCGTCCGGGAAATCGCCGCCGCTGCGCTCGGAATCTGACAACACAGAGGGCACCACCTTCGTACGGCAGGTACGTGAGATTCCCGTAGGATTGCCAAATCCACCGTGGGTGGAGCCTTCTCGGAAACCAGTGACGACTAACTAAAAGAAACGCGTTGCACCGTCTTTCTCGCATGAACGCCGACAATGCTAACCTGCAGTTGTTTCCTCAACAGCAGGCCGGCGCCGTGCTGATGCTAGGTGGAGGAGCTCTCGTTTCCGCTTCCCCCCGCCAGGCCTCGCCAATGAAGGACCACACGCAGGTGCCCGGCGTTTCCCCGCCGAGCATGTCTTCCCTGTTTGAGATATCGCTGCAGTCGAATGACGGTGAGTGAGTGTGTGCGTAGCCGCACGCGCCGCGGGGAGCGTCGCGACTATGTGCACCGCTACGTCACGTTCTCAGTCTGCGTGGCAGTAGATTCGGGAAGAACCAGCGTCCTTGGTAGACCAGGCCTTGCGCTCACTCTTCGTGGCGTAACTTTAAAAGCGCGTCGTGTTTACAGTTAAGTTAAGCTCACCGACATACTGTCTAACTATCGTTTTCGACCCGAAGTGCGATTCCCCCCCTCGCTTTATTTTGCAACTGGTGACCATTTAGACCAGAGGTTCTTAACCTGTGGTCCATGGATGGGCTTTAGGGGTCCTTTGAACCAGGGGCATAAATATTATTGTGTTTATGTGCTTATGCGCATTTTTCTGGGGAAGGGTCCGTAGCTTTCACAAGATTCTCAAAGTCTTCCATGACTCAAAAAAGGTTGAGAACCCCTGATTTAGACGCAGGCGGGATAGGAGTGTGCATGTTACGTCGTTGTCGTCTAGCTTTGCTGGGTGTTAGAGGGTGTTGCGCGACATCCGCGTGTAGCGCGCGACGGCGATCCTGCCTCACTCGTTATCTGCTATCGTTATCGTTTATCTGTTTATCGTTTTCTATCTCGTTATCGTAGGTTTGATGCCGACCGGCATGGACACGACGGAGAAACTCATCGATTACGCTCTCGGAGACGCTTCCTTCTCAGGTTGGTGACGATTTCTTCCTCTCCCTGTCCCTCCCTCATGCACGCTCACACCCGTTCTCCAGCTCCTGCTGCCCTTCTCCTTGCCTTCTCCCTGAGAGCGAATTTTTCAGTGACATAAGAGTAGCTGGTGTCATTGTTAATCGATTGCAATAAGACAGATAGCAAGAGCAATAACGTGAATGCAAGAAATATTATGATTGTTCATATCTTATGTAATTTAATGCATATATGGTTTTCATCCGTATGCCAACTAAGTGTCAAGGGTCTGCCGGTTGTGCCAGATTGTAGTTCTTTTCCTAACAGCTATTTCAGTGCATTCTCGTGCTTCTTGTAGGTTTCCTGAGCCAGGGCAGTGACGAGAGCATCAAGGTCTATCCGAATGGCCATGCTGGCATAGCTAGTCTACCGCAGGGCCTCTACAGGTCCGATGACCTGCACCCATGGCTAGCCGGAGAGGTGAGTCGGATGCGTGTATGCGAAACACAAAGGCCGCTGCTTTATGTAGCAGGGTGTGTGTGAGTAATGTGTGTGGGTGTGAGTGGTGTGTGTGTGTGTGTGTGTGGGTGTGTGTGTGCTTTATATAGCAGGGTGTGTGTGGGTGTGTGTGTGCTTTATATAGCAGGGTGTGTGTGAGTGATGTGTGTGGGTGTGAGTGTGAGTGATGTGTGTGGGCGGGTGTGTGGTTGGGGGGGGGGGTAGGAGCGTGGTTTATTAACAGTGCTGTGTGTAGAAGGCTGGGTAGACGGCTTTGTAGAAGCGTAGTGAAGTAACAGTAGTGTGTTTTTCGTGCTGTGTAGGAGCGTAGGTAATTAATGCTGTGTGTAGGTAAAAGACTGTGTAGATGGGTAGTTTAATAATGCTGCTTTTTCTCGCATGTGCTGTAGTTTAATAGCACTGCTGCATAATGCAGGCTGCGTATACGTAGTTCAATTACTCTGCCGTGTATCGCTCGTTTGTGTAGTGTAGTAACACGGCTGAATATCGCACACTGTGTCGGAGGGTAGTTTAATCATGCTGCTGAATATCGCTTCCTATGTTAGATGATAGTTTGCTGTCACCGCTGGGCATCACGGTCTGCATAGTTCGTTAAAGCTGGTGCTCTGTGTTGCAGGAGGCACGTTACTCGTTCAGCAATCTACTCGAGGATGAGAAGTGCGGTGAGAAGAGCCAGGGCGCTGGCATGTCAGCCGGCGTCAACGAGTCGTCGCGAGACTCCATACTGAGTCGTCTCGCCCAACTAGACACCGGGGTGAGTCCACGCCTCACTAAGTCTCGTACGCGACTCGGCGCGTTAGTTGCCGACTTGCCGTGGCGATGGTCGTTATAGCAATCAGGAAGCCGCGGTGGCTGCCCGACCTGGTTTGCCTCGGCGCTTTTTCCCACGAGTTACACGCTGTGTATAAAATTCTCCCTCCCTGTGCCTTATTAAAAAAGCATCGATAAAAAAGGGTTTCCTGCTTCCTGTGAATTTGCTTTGATTTTGATTTTATTTTGGAAGAAATGTTTTGCCTTACTGCACCTCCAACTCGCAGTGGTGCCCTTTAATTCAATTGTGAAAAATTAATTTAATTAATCTTTCATCAAAAAGAAATCCCCAGGGCAAAACTTGCGTCTTGCGCTAAGAATCGCCCTCGCAAGCGACTGACGTTGTGTTTTTGCCGCTCCCGCAGGTTGAGACGTCGCTCAACACCGCGCTGCACTCTGTTCTGCTAGAGAACAGCATTGACTACTCGGCGAAGTTCGCCGATCTCGCCGCGCAGATCGCGATGGACAGCAGCTCGAAGAAAACGTAGAGGAACGGACGCAGCAGCGCGCGCGCTCGGACAGACGGGCACGCATGCGTCGATGTCGTCAAAGCTCTGGGTCAGGTCGTCGGGTCAACAGAGGTCATCAGGTCAACATCCACTATGTGTGAGGTCATCGGGTCAACATCCACTCTATGTGAGGTCATCGGCTCAACATCCACTCTGTGTGAGGTCATCAGGTCAACATCCACTTTGTGTGAGGTCATCGGGTCAACATTCGCTTTGTGTGAGGTCATCAGGTCAACATCCACTGTGTGTGAGGTCATCGGGTCAACATCCACTCTGTGTGAGGTCATCGGGTCAACATCCAGTGTGTGTGAGGTCATCGGGTCAACATCCACTTTTATGTCTGTCTATCAGTTGTGATTTATGCGCGCCCGCGCCATGTATCGTTCGATGTTATACGTGCGCAGTTGATAATTAGACTAACCACTCGTTAAATGTATAGCCTTCGTGTTGCTTCCTTACCGAATAGTGCAGCGTTCGCGACCAAGCGTTCGAGTCACACGATTGACTCCGTATTTGTGGCAGGAGTAGCAGCAGAACTGGCAGGAACGGTGCATGGAACAACTAACTCAACTGATCATATATAAACACCACGAGGAGTTTCGTGCATTTTTTTCGAGAGACCACGTGCTTCCCTCCAACGTTTGTAAATTCAAATGATCACGCTCCCTCCGTCGACAACGTGTATATTGCAAGGCATACCGCCCACCCAACAGCGCTTCGTGCATGCACGTTGATGAACACCATTAGACCTGCGAGCTATAATTATAATCCGAGCTATAGCCGAATCGACAGTGAAAGAATCGAGTATAAATCTGCGCTTTTTCGTCGAAAAGTACACGAACGCGTGTGGCCATAAATTGTGAGTCCTTTCGGCAGATATATTGGGCATGCGCGAACCCAGATTACAAAATATAGGGGAAAGTCGCGACCATGCAGCCGGCGAACAGAACTGGAATTGCGTATGCCCAGCACACAAATCTGGCCGCCTGCTACATTGGCAAATCTTCCCGAATTCTGTCTAGGACTGTTATATATATATATTTTTTTTAATATATTTATATTGCGCCTTTTTACATAAAATGATCAAAAGCGCAGCACATCGATATCGCAAACGACTGAACAAACGGCTGTTTCACATTGTCTATAAATATTTCGATTCTTTGTTCACCAAACATAAAATACCATAGAACACGAGTAAACAGCTTTATTTTCTGACTTTTATGAAACATTTTCTACATTATTTATTCAGTCAGACTGCCACTGCTCGAATATTACTGACCAGTCCGTCTTTTATAGGTATCACCTACTTCGTAATACAAGAATATAACACCAGCACATTTGCTGGTCGAACAACACATAATAACATATTTTAAACTAAAGCATTTAGTTTGCATATATAACATAACCGCAGGAATCGCCGATTGCCAATTGTCAAGAATGCAACAATCAAACAAAACGCTCACCCCCCCCCCATACTAATGCAGCCATATTTTTAGAGTCTATATACGAATCTTGGAGGGGCAAGGAATGCTATGGAGGTACATCACGCATCCCGTGTTGCTCAGACCACGTGCCGCGCAAAACGGCCATTAGCCAGTTTGCTTTGAGTCTATTTATTCTTTACCACCACACTTGCACCGAGAATGGCGTTTTTTATTATAACCTCATAGCCTGGTTGTGAACGATATAGTTTCTTTCTTTCTTTCTTTCTTTCTTAGGTAGTAACAAACACGGAAACAAAACTTAGGCTCTACACTTTTAGTTTTACATGTTTACAAGCATTACGACGAATACACCGATCAGATGCCATGCATAATGATATCATTCTACAAACTCATGTAAACGTGTCAGAAGTTTAACGTGTCAGATGCCTGTGTTGGCATATTCGCCACGATGTAGGGCGATGACAAATATCTCGTCTCTGCCGTCTACGAGTATGGGGAAAAATTATGATGTCATGTTCCAATCTAGATATGTTTAACGTTGATAACACGCGAGTTTGACGAAGAGATATATACTGTGAAAAGTCATTGGCTACATCTTAGTTGAAACGGTGTTTTCAGCAGCAGGCTTGCTGGTCTTTGTGTCATCTCCTTGTGTTCCACCTACAAGTAGGTAAAGTAGCTTTTAAGAGATCATTATAACCATACGTTTCAAGCTGTCCCTCTAGATAAATTCTCAATATATACTATACTATAGCGCCCATACTGTTACGTAAAGCCTAGAGTTTACGTGCTCTTGCCTATATGCGAACGAGCACACACGTGGGCAAGCACGCACATGTATGTGCTCAAACTAAAACCAAAATGTTGAAGAGTTCTATCTTGCCTTATTCTTCGTCGACGAAGTCAGCTATTGGACTCGGCTTCATCGAGCTCTGTGGCCCAACTTTGCAGCTCTCCTGTGCCAAATATGAGATAGAAGATTGGCGCCCCTACCATGATGGCGGCAGTGATGTAGAACACCGTCTGCCACTGTTGCTGTGTTCCTGTGGATGATGACATAGGCTAGTGGATTTTTGCAACAACACGGGAGGAAACTGACGGAGGCTTACTCGTATGCGAGTCATTGCATGTTCTTCTAGTGAGCAACTGAGTCTGTATATTTCAGGACCAAGTTCTATTTACTACCAGCGGTTAATACTAAAAACATATGTGTAAATATTACAAAACACATAAAGACATAACAATAGACAAATAATATGTACAATAAAACATTGCAAACTGATTGATGAATCAAAAAACAGTGCAATAAAAAGTAGATTTTTATTATACAAAAGTGATTAAAAATGCGCCATAGTTTTCACGTAACAATAAACCTACTTTATGGTTGTAAGATTCTAACAACGCGTTTACCAATGTTCAGGGAACTACATCTGTGGTGATTTTGACCGACCACGTATGGAGCAAAGATTCCAGAAGTGTAGCGGAACGTGTTCGAGATGCCAAACAACACTCCGGCGTTTACTTGTGGGGCAATGTCAACATGGATTGACAATGAAGCCTGTGAGATAAAAGCAACAATGTCTACAGATGTAAAGAGTAAGAATAGAACATCATACATTACCATTTCGTTCTCTACATAGTTACGCTTTCCTACATAATTCTTCACGCCTACTAATTCACCCACTGCCACTCTCATCTATCCACCATTAACTTCGTTTTTTTTTCTTGTGTCTTGTCCTCGTTTTTTGTTAATTCGTAGTCTCTAATATTTTCATTCTTCTTCCATTTCTAATAACACAGCTCTTTCGGAAATAGTAAACTGTGTTTTTAGGTCGTACTTACCTCCATACTGAAGAGCAGAAAAGTGACAGCCACGGTGAGAATCGCCCACAGCAAATACGGCCGGTACACATCCAGGTAGCACGCTCACGTATCAGGATTTAGACTTGCCGCGACCATAGCTGGACAAAAAGTAATGATTTTAAAATTCCCATATATAAGTTATATTGCTTATTATCAAATGGACACGGCACTAGGAAAATTCGAATGAAGCAAAACGCACGTAGCTAATTAGCAAAAAAACGACTTTCCACTAGTTTATGTCATTGCTAATGGGGTTACTCATGTATTTAGACATGGATTTTGAAATTTGCGAAGGGTTTGCTTAACATAAATTTTCGAATGACCATGCGCCCTAAAAATATCATTACTTTCCGCACGGACCGTGTCTAGCGGGGAAAAGAAGAGGGAATATGCCACCAAGGTCGTAGGCCCTGGAAGCAAATTCCCATGGGTAGGGTGGCGTCTAGCCAAGGCTTTCACGGATATGTGACCAAAAAATCCGTTATGATTATTTAATGTATTAGTTAGATTATTTTTTTATTTTGCTCCAAAATCTTAAGGGGCCAGCTGCTCTTTTACCCCCCCCCCCCACCCACACAGGCTACGGCCCTGCCCCACCATGACGCCTTGGCAACTCAGAACGAGCTGTATGGACTGACAAAAGCTGCATAATTTTAGATTTATAGATTTATAAGTATGGATTATATTAATATTTACGATAATTCTAGATTTAATGTAGTATGAGAGGGGTGAGACTGAGAAGATAGGCGAGCAGGCGAAGTAGCTGAGGGCGGTTAGAAGAAGAGGGGGGCTAAGAGAGCGCTGGAGGAGGCCAGGGCATAAGACGGGATGGGTAAAAGTAGGAGTTTTGCACCCTACATGCTAGGCGCACTCGTTGCCTAATTCGTAAATGCACGTCTACTGATAAGAATTTATTACACAAATCTGATGCTGAGATACCCCTTGAGAATATTAAATACTATCATCAAAATATAACTCTCTGGTGAGATATTTGCGCATGACCGCTAGCCTTACTAACGTATAGCCAGATTGTGGTATTGCACTGGTATACGCAGCGGGGTTTTTACATTGCAAGGTCGTCTTCCTATTTTAAAGTGAGGTTCTACTTGCTAGAATGTTTTCATAATCTATGCTAGAATAGACTCCTCTTCATTTTAAATGCCAGAATAGTTGCAAAAATAATATTTTTCTCGAAAGTTATTTGCGCATGCGCGAGCCGGTTTTCGGCGTGCAGTTATGGACTGACGAAAACTGCAATTAATTATAGGCTTCCTGGAGGATGCAGAGGGTGGAGACTGCGGATAGGCGGCAGGCAAGATAGCTGAGGGCGGTAGAAAGAAGAGGAGGCTAAGGGCGAGCGACAAGGGGAGCGCAAGGGATAAGACGGAAGAGTAAAGTAGGAGTTTTTAACTCTACAGGCTAGGGCGCTCTGCTAATAATAAACGTAGGTCTACTAACGAAGAATTTATTACATAAATCTTTCTGAGATACCCCCTA
>NW_014577112.1:313621-327328 GCF_000485595.1 Priapulus caudatus | reverse complement strand
CAAGGAAAGAAAAGGGAGGAGAGGAGAGAGAGAGAGAGCCGAAGAGGAGAAGAGAGGAGATGAGAGAGAACGAGAGCGAGCGAGAAGAGGGGAGAGAGAGAAGAGAGAGAGAGATGACGGAGAGAGAGAGAAAGAGACGATGAGGAGAGAGAGAGAGAGAGAGAGAGGGAAGAGAGAGAGAAGAGAGAGATGACGGAGACGAGAGGAGAGAGAGAGAAAAAAGAGGAGAGAGAGCAGAGAGAGAGAGAAGAGAGAGAGAGAGAGATGAGACGAGAGAGAGAGATGAGAGAGAGAGACGCGCCAGAGAGCGCGCGCACACATATAATCGTCCAGGCAGCGATGCGCCATGCGCTTTTACGAGGTAGCCAGCCTATTTTACAGTTCCATGCATTCAAAACAACTACAGGAACTCTGTAAAACACGGAATTTTTATAAAATATGATCTACTATAGTGCTAGGAACATCTACCAAGTACGCTAGAAGATCGAAGCCAGCCTCCGTCAAAGAACCGTAGCTCACACAGTAATGCAGCAAGCGGCAGGGTGATGACCATTACCAATCTGCAAACCTGTAACGCAAGCCGCCAGCAACCTTTATTAACACTGAGCGTCACCACCGCGCATTTGCAACCCCACACCACTACCGACATTCATCAAACACCCTCCACCACCGCACTACACCGACATCATCACACCACTGCCACCACCGCACTACATCGACTCATCACCACACTGCCACACCGCCACTACACCACAATCATCACCACCACTGCCACTCACCGCCACTACATCGACATCATCACCACCACTGCCACCACGCCCACTACGCCGACATCATCACCGCCACCGCCGCCACCACCGCCTATCAACACCACCGCCACATACCACACCACCGACATCATCCCGCACCACCGCCACCACCGCCACCGCTACCTACACCAGACATCATCAGCCGCCACCGGCCCCACCGCTACTACACCGACATCATCACCCACTGCCACCACCGCCACCACCCCCTACTACACCGACATTCATCAGCCGCCACTTGCCACCACGCTACTTACACGACATCATCACCGCAACCGCCACCACCGCCACACCGCCACCACCGCCCACCGCCCGCCATCAACATCACCGCCGCCATCAACACCACCGCCACTACCACCACCACCGACATCATCACCACCACCGCCACACACCGCCACCGCTACTCACACCGACATCATCACGCCACCGACCACCACCGCCTTACTACACGACATCATCACCGCCACGCCACCACGCTACTACACCGACATCATCACCGCCACTGCACACGCGCTTACGTACACCGACATCTCACCGCCCACCGCCACCACGCTACTACACCGACATCATCACCGCCACCGCCACACCGCCACCACCGCCACCACCGCCACCGCGCCATCAACATCACCGCCGCCATCAACACCACGCCACTACCACTACCACCACCACCGACATCATCACACACCGCCCACGCACCAATCAACAACAACATCACCACAGCACACCAATATTATTACACTTTTATATCAGGAAATACTACCATCGTTGGCGCCAGTCCTGAAAACAAGTCGCCCAAAATTGTATAAGGTATTGTGATAAGGCACCATCAGAGAGCTCACCGGCAATAAGTGAAGCCCAGCAAGTTTACTCCTCTCTAGCCGGTGGTGCCCAATCGCGACCCAAATTGTTGTGCATGGCTGGCGAACACGGCACCCTAGCAACAGAACGACGCCATATGTAGGCCTAACACATGCGTCTTTACAGTGCTATTATTATTCACAATTTCCTTTATGATTCATAGTTACATATCATAATAAATAATTATGTATTTTATATTATTATAATTAGGAGTGAATAAAAATAGTTACATATCATAATAAATAATTATGTATTTTATATTATTATAAGTTATGGATGTGATATAAAACGGTTTTATTTATTTTCAACTCCCTATGTAATTAAACTAAACTCTTAATTATCGATAATTATACACGTCCTATTCTGTCCGCATGAAACGGCATGCGTACGGCAGACTACATTGGCCGCAGCCTACACCCAGACCTTGCACGATGCGCAGGAATACCAGCACATTCCAATTGCCTTACGGGCCACGAGAGGTTGTGAGCAACGTCGCAATGGCCGTTCAGTAGCATGGCGTAACCGAACACTTCGCTTTCCTCCGTTAGCGCTCAAGAATCCAGCCGCCGGAATCTGGCGTCACCAGGTATAGCCCCAGAAGAACGAACCCAGAATCCAAAGCCTATGTGTGCTTGTTCCCACAGGAACGGGCCCATCCTAGGTGAGATGAAAACGCATGTTACCAATATATATTAGCGCAATCGACAAATCTTATCTCTATATAAATTCTGGAAATCGTCATGTGATTTCGTCATACCACTGCGTGCGCCTATGGTTACATAGCGCTTTCTCTCCACACACCTACATACATATATTAGCGGGACAAACGGAATGTTCATGTGGAACGCGCATGACCTCGAGTCTCTTTGTCTTCTGTTCCTCCACTTGCGCACTTGTCAACGTCAGCTGCCTGACGTATGGAAGTCCGACGTATTCCATTTTGTGAGGCCATGTCGATGGCCGTGTAGTTACACCATGCAGACGAGAGCAACCGCTGAGGTTGATGCGCAGAGCATACAGCGGTGACAAATCCGAAGAAAACGATGACTGCGAGGATCATGCGCTGAGAACCCCAGAGAGGATCTGCGGGCGAATATAGAGATAACAGATATTAGAAAGAGAGAGATGGAATTAGTTGGGAAAAAATCAGGCATTAAGGAGAAGGTGAGAGAAGAGAGACAACATCGTACCTTAATTATTTTCTCCTCTTCATCTCAATTTATCGATTTGCCCCTCACTCCTTATTCAAATATTTATGTATGAGCAATTTATTATTATTATTATAATGATATACTGATATCAAACTATTATTTATACCATATGTTAATAATATTTAATTAAAAATATTCTAAAATTTATTTACAGATATTGTTGCTAATTAGATTTTTTATTACTATATCATTATTAATAAAAATTTATATATAGCCAATTTATTCTAATTTGAGTGAGTTATGTAACGTTCTCTGCTTATAACAACGCTTGCGTTTTCTATTTCTTTTTTGTTGCCCCGTAACCGCACACGCTAGAAACAAAGTAACTGTGTGTGTTTTAACAGTTGAATACTTTTGGCGGCAAAAAACATATATAATAGTGTCGTTACTCTTCTACGCGGGTCGGAGGGTGCATGGAGAGTGCATGTGAGCGCGCAGACGCACGTACACACACATACACAGACACACACGCGCACGCGCACGCACGTGCACGCGCACGTCACCCGCCACACGCGACACGACACACACACACACACACACACACACAGCCATCGAGTGCCTGTTCGTGGCCTCGTGAGCAGGGTCAAAATTCTATTCCACGAACTTCCTGTTGATCGCCATTGACGTCATGGCCATTCGCGGGGCATATTTTTAAACCAAAGGAAATCTTGCCACAGAGAGTAGGCCTACACACTATTATCCACGGTATAATTGACAATAGAACTGCATACAACGGAAGAGTATAGTACATCATAGATTAGTATATAGACTAGACTAGAATAGAATATGGAATATAATATAATATAATATAATAAAATAAAATATAATATATTACAATAAAATATAATATAATATCTTACAATATAATATAATATAATATATTACAATATACTAGAATAGAATAGAATAACTGCCTTCCTAATCATATATGAAAAATAAGTGACGCAAGCGTTCTTTTTGTCGCCTATCTTTATCACATCGCCCGGTAACTGCAATAAAGCTCTCTCCTTTCTCTCATATACTTTTATACATCCCCATCCCTCATAAGGTTTTCATTACGCGCCAAGGTCATATATAGTTATGGTCAAGGTGGAGCTAGAGAAGGGTTCAAGCTAGATCTGTGATCATGGTTAAGTGGTTATTGTTTGGCTTGGGTTAGAATTACGCGTTGAGGTTAGGTAACTATAGTTCTGACCATACCCGAACTTAGCTCCAAGAAACGGTCTTGCTAGGGTTAGAAGACCCTTGTATAGACAATCAGTCGCACAGCCTCGTCGGGCTTACCCGAACCTAGCTCTAGAACTATAGCGCTTAATATCGCTCTGCCACAGACCTGTCGCCTATGGCAGAGCGAAGGGCTATATAGTTCTAGAGCTAACCCGAACCTCACTCTAACTGTGACCTTCGCCGTAATCGTGATTAATCAGAGCAGTGTATTGACCTTCCCGTTCACCACCACAGTGAGTGTTAGCTCTAGAACTATAGCCCTTCGCTCTGCCACAGGCTGACAGGCTGTGACAGAGAGAAGGGTTATAGTTCTAGAGCTAAGTAAGTGCATATACTTACAGTAGCTGACATTTCCCTCGGCGTCTATGACGGAGCGCGGACTGTGTATGATCGCAGACGTCTTGCCTCGTGAGGAGCGAGCAGATGACGATTCCATGTCCACCGTTTATATCCAGACCCGTTCTTGTCCTCACGTCCGAGCGCCGTACGTATATAATCAGCAATCTGTCCCGGCTGTGCGCTACGTCTTCCGTCACTCGCGCGTCTTGCCTCTGTCTGCCTCTCTGTCTTTCTGACTGTCTCTCTCTCTCTCCCGCTCTCTCTATCTCTTTCTCTCTTTAACTTTCTCTCTCTCTCTCTCTCTCTCTCTGCTCTCTTCTACCACTCTAATTTCTTCACTCATGCTCTGCCCTCTTCTCTCTTAAGACACACACACACCACTCTCTATATTATAATATATATACTGGCCGCCTATGCACCTCTTGTACGCGTTGAGTCTTTCGCTTGCACCTTCACTGAAATAGAGAGACAGCCGCGCGCCGAGCGGTGCGCTTCCCTACGTACTATGTGCTCTGGCGATAACAGTAAAAAGTATCTAGTAGGAGTTGCACACAGTTCGCCTGCCACGAGGACCCGTATGCGCAAAAGGGCTAACTACAGCCAAAGCACAACGGTTTCTGCGTTATGTCTGTCTATTCTTCTCTATCATGCTGGATTTAATGCCGCCACTGCGCGCATGTACGTTTTCGATGTATACGTGAAGCTCACAGTCTCGATAATTCAACTAACCACTCGTTAAAATGTTTGCCTTCGATTGTTTCTGGCTTCGCTTTACCGGATAGTTGCCGTCGTTCGCGACCACACGTTCGAGCTCACACGATAGTGACCTCCCGTATTTGTGGCAGGAGTAGCAGCAGAAATGGCAGGAACGCGTGCATGGAACAATCTAACTCCAACTGCTGCATGATATACACAAACACCACGGAGGATGTTTCCGTGATTTGTTTTCGAGAGAAGACGACGATGCTTCACCCAACGTTTGGTACAATTGCAAAAAGAATCACGCTCCCTCCCGTCGAACAACAGTGTATATATTGCAAGCATTACCTTCGCTCCACACCTTCACCGACAGCGCGCTTCGTGCATGCAGCGTGATGAGCACCTTTAGGACCTGCGAGCCTATATATTTACACATCCTCGAGCCTGCATATCGCCGGACATTCGACAGTGAAGAATGACGAGGTATAAATACATGCGCTTTTTCGTCGAAAGGTACAACGAACGAGCGTGTGGCCCATTATTGTGAGATCGACAATTTATATATAAATTCGGCAGATATATTTGCCGGCAATAAGCTGACCTGCGAACCCCATTACAACAATATATGATAAAAATAAAGTTCAAGATAGAGATTTAAGAAAAACTAGAAACGAGCGCAGTTCGTCGGCCAACTACACTGTATTCCCGTGATCGTAGTATAAATATGGATATGTAAGGACGAATAGAAGGGCAGGTAAAGTTTATACACTAAGGTCGCAAAGACCACAAGTTTGCCTAGACAGCGGTGTGCCCTCAAGATGTGCAAGTATAACACTGGAATCTGGTTACCCTAGCAAGGCGAAGAGGACAATGATAGTCGACGGTGAAATGTCTTAAATCGTAAGGTTCAAGGGCAGTGGTGGTTTTGCGTAGCGGGACAGAACCTTCTCCCAATGATGTGCTAAGCATACCGCAAGGTTTGGTGCGCGCTGAGGTCAATTAGGGGCTGAGTTAGAGAGCGAAAAGGAAATATGATCAAGGTCAAGGTAAAGGTCAAAATAAAGGTCGCAGTGACCTGGTTTTGGTACGGCTTGCCACCTTCTCCCCAAGATGTGTAAGTGAAGACCAAGTTTGTCACACTAGGTCAATTAGGGGCCGAGATTATATATGAATATGGATCAAGGCTCAAGGTAAAGGTGAAATAAAAGTCGCAGTGACCTGACCTGGTGGGCAGTTTTTACCCGATCTCGGATCATCTTCAAATTTGGTATGAAGGTGCGTGTTATGGTAAAGCGAAGACGCGCAATAGTTTTTGGTGTGGGCGGAGTTATCGTTGCCATGGTAACAACATTTTTGTGGAAAATTGGTAGAACTGTAACTTGTGCTGTTTTATCACGATTGTCATGGAATTTGGCACACTCAGGGCCGATATAACATGTCCTATATATTTATATACATATATGTATATAGATATATATATTTGATGACAATCATAAATTTAAATATAAATTTAAATACAAATTTTTTAATACAAATATTAAATTAAAATTTTTTATTTTTAAATTTTTAAATTTAAATTTAAATATAATTTAAATATAAATTTCATGACAATGCGGGTTAAAAAGTGCAGAAGTTACAGGTTCTAGATATTTCGGACAAAAAATGTTGTTACCATGACAACGATGACTCCGCCCACACCAAAAACGATAGCCGTATTCGCTTTACGGTAACGCACCTTCATGCGAAATTTGAAGATGATCCGAGAAGAACTGCAGCCGGTAGAGCGTTCACAAGAAATCTCTGCGGCGGCGGCGGCGGCGGTCGGCGCGAACGATGCAAACACATAGTATCCCCACGAACTTCGTTCTGGGGAAGATAACAATAAGGAAAGTCGCGATCATGATAGCCCGCGATCCAGCTGGGAGAGCGTATGCCCAGCACGCATATCTGGCCGCCTGCTACATTGGCAAATCTTCCCGAATTCTGTCTATGACTGTTATACATTTATTATTATTATTATTATTTTTATTTATATTGCGCCTTTTTACATAAAATGATTAAAAGCGCAGCACATCGATATCGCAAACGACTGAACAAACGGCTGCTTTCACCATTGTCTATGAATATTCGATTCTTTGTCACCAAACATAAAAACCATAGAACACGAGTAAACAGCTTTATTTTCTGACTTTTATGAAACATTTTCTACATTATTTATTCAGTCAGACTGCCACTGCCCTCGAATATTACTGACCAGTCCGTCTTTTATAGGTATCACCTTACTTCCGTAATACAAGAATATTAACACCAGCACATTTGCTGGTCGCTGAACCAACACATAATAACATATTTATAAACTAAAGGCATTTAGTTTGCATATATAACATAACCGCAGGAATCGCCGATTGCCAATTGTCAAGAATGCAACAATCAAACAAAAACGCTCACCCCGCCCCCATACTAATGCAGCCATATTTTTAGAGTCTATATACGAATCTTGGAGGGGCAAGGAATGCTATGGAGGCTACATCACGCCATCCCGTGTTGCTCAGACCACGTGCGCGCCAAAACGGCATTAGCCAGTTTTGCTTTGAGTCTATTTATCTTTACCACCACACTTGCACCGAGAATGGCGTTTTTTATTATAACCTCATAGCCTGGTTGTGAACCATATAGTTTCTATCTTTCTTTTCTTAGGGTAGTAACAAACACGGAAACAAAACTTAGCTCTACACTTTAGTTTTACATGTTTACAACGCATTACGACGGATACACCGAACAGATGCATGCATATGATATCATTCTACAAACTCATGTAAACGTGTCAGATGCCTGTGTTGGCATTTATTCGCACGATGTAGGGCGATGACAATATTCTCGTCTCTGCCCGTCTACGAGTATGGAAAAAAATTATGATGTTATGTTCCAATCTAGATATGTTTTAACGTTGATAACACGCGAGTTTGACGAGAGCATATATACTGTGAAAACGTCATTGGCTACATCTTAGTTGAAACGGTGTTTTCAGCAGCAGGCTCGCTGTCCTTGTCATCTCTTTGTGTTCCACTACAAGTAGGTAAAGTAGCTGTTTAAGAGATCATCAACCATACGTTTCAAGCTGTCCTCTAGATATAATTCTCAATATATACTATTATAGCGCCCATACTGTTACGTAAAGCTAGAGTTTACGTGCTCTTGCTTATATGCGAACGAGTACACACGTGGGCAAGCACGCACATGTATGTGCTCAACTAAAAACCAAAATGTGAAGAGTTCTATCTCGCCTTATCTTCGTCGACGAGGTCAGCTATTGACTCGGCTTCATCGAGCTCTGTGGCCCAACTTTGCAGCTCTCCTGTGCCAAATATGAAGTAGAAGATGGCGCCGCCTACCATGATGGCGGCAGTGATGTAGAACACCGTCTGCCACTGTTGCTGTGTTCCCTGTGGAGGATGACATAGGCTAGTGGATTTTGCAACAAACGCGGAGAGAAACTGACGGAGGCTTATCGTATGCGAGTCATTGCATGTTCTCTAATGAGCAACTGCAGTCTGTATATTTCAGACCAAGTTCTATTTAACTACCGGGTTAATACTAAAACATATTGTGTAAATATTACAAAGACATAAGACATAACAATAGACAATATATGTACAATAAAACATTGCAAACTGATTAAGATAAGAATCAAAAAACAGTGGCAATAAAAAGTAGATTTTTAGTTATACAAACGTGATTAAAATGCGCCATATAGTTTTACGCGTAACAATAAGCCCTACTTTAGGTTGTAGATCTAACACGCGTGTTACCAATGTTCAGGGAACTTACATCTGTGGTGATTTGACCGACCACGTATGGAGCAAAGATTCAGAAAGTGTACGAACGTGTTCGAGATGCAAACAACACTCCGGCGTACTTGGGGGCAATGTCAACATGATTGACAATGAAGCCTGTGAAGATAAAGCAACAATGCTACAAATGTAAAAGAATAAGAATAGAACAGCATACATTACCATTTCGTTGTTCTTACATAGTACGCTTTTCTACATAATCCTTCACGCTACTAATCATCCCCACTGCCACTTCATCTATACCACCATTACTTCGTTTTTTTTTCTTATTGTTTTTCCTCGTTTTTTGTTATTCGTAGTCCTCTAATCTTTCATTCTTCTTTCATTTCCTAATAACACAGCTCTTCGGAAATAGTAGAACTGTGTTTTAGGTGTACTTACCTCCATACTGAAGAGCAGAAAATGTGACAGCCACGGTGAGAATCGCCACAGCCAAATACGGCCGCGTACAATCAGGTAGACGGTCACTATCAGGGAATATACTTGCCAAGACCATAGCTGACGAAAAGTAAAATAAAATATTGTGGTACACATTTTGATTAGATGACAGTAGCCGTAACTTAGCAACGTGTAGGGTTAAACGTGTAGGGGTACATATCTAATACATATTTGTGAAAGTTTCTCTGTTCGTCTGTTCTCGATTCAAATCAATATCGGCCACTCTATATACTAGCTAGCTAGCTAGCTAGATAGATAGATAGATAGATAGATAGATAGATAGATATATTTTTGGGTATTTCTCTTTCAACCAAGTGGTCACCAACTGAGCGCTTTATTTCCCGGGCAACGCCGGGTGTCCTGCTAGTACCTAATATAGACATTTTTACTCTAAGTTACTGTATAAGCTGTATATTTCGGTATATTTGGTTTAATTTTCGCGAATTTCGCGAACGCGTCCCCGCGAATAATTCATACTGAATAATACCGAATAATTCATAATTCACCGACCGCGAAATTAACCACTCGCGAATTCTGAATTAGCGAAAATATCTGTACGCGAAAAATATGGCGTATACAGTATGCTGGCTCTTTATTATTCACGAATGGTTAAACGAATGTTTTGTAATAATCTTCTGTTGTTGTTATTGTTATTATAGTAATACTTTGTATACTTTGTTTACTAATAATACTTATATAAGATTGCTAATTTGTTGGTATTAGGTGTGCAAAGGTCTATAACAGTTGCACCTATTTCTCTAACGTCAAGGCAACTAATCGGTCCACAATTCTGAACATTTTGTGACGATAATCAAGTCCCGATTACAGATGACCAATAAGCTGTGCGTTTTGCATACTCACACGATGAATGGAATAGCTTTCGCACAATTGTTGTGCTCCAGCCTCGCGCTCTCAACGCGTCCGCACCAAAGCCAGCAGCGTTGATTCCCACCCAGAAACCAATATAAGGGATGGCCGAGAAAGCGCCATTCTGCGAACAAGAAAACCCAACTAAACAATCCCACATTCAACGGAACGATTTTCATGCCCATTCTCGACACATTGTATGAGTTCTATTTTGGACACAGTTACGAGTACACTCACGGCTTTGATGTTAAACTTGAGCACTTCCTTCATGAAGGTGGGGATGTTGGTGAGCAATGTGTAGGTGCCCCAGTTCGCACAGGTGTGAGCAACAACGATGGCCCACACTCTCTTTGACGTCCATATCGTTAGCCAAGGAGTGCTTCGATCCTTTAATTAACACAGATCTTATATTGACAATTCTGCTTACTACTGCGCGTGGTACGTTTTAAACTCGCAGTCGCAATCGCGTACTTATTATATGATCGAAATCGGAGTTATATCGTCATTCTCGAACTCGGTTATTTCATCGCATATTCCTCAATCGCTCTTTATTACCTTGATTTCGTACGACATCTGGCCGGCCAAGCTGTGTTCTATGTAGTGGCGTTCATCGTGGGTGATCCAGCGACTAGAGTGAGGCGTGTCCGCTGCGACGAGCAGCCAAACTACACACCAGACCACACCAAAAAGCCCTGCACAACAATCATCACACTACGATCAGTTATCAGTAATAATTAAGCAGTCAAGTTGTTGCAGTGTTCATAACTGTAACCATATGGTTGTTATAAAATAATTAATTGATTAATTAATTCATAGAGAGCGAGACACAAAAAGGGGAAGGTGAAAAAAGGGAAAAAAGAGTGAGAGAGAGCGAGAGAGAGAGTGAGTGAGAGAGAGAGAGAGAGAGAAGAAGAAGAAGAAGAAGAAGAAGAAGAAGAAAGAGAGAGAGAGAGCAACAGAGAGAAAGAACGCGAGAAAGAGAAAGAGAGAGAGAGAGAGAGAGAGGAAGAGAGAGAGAGAGAGAGAGAGAGAGAGAGAGAGAGAGAGAGAGAGAGAGAGAGAGAGAATAGAGAGAACGAGAGAGAGAGAGCCAGAGAGAGCAGGGGGACGGACGAGACGGAGAGAGAGAGAGAGAGAGAGAGAGAGGAGAGAGAGAGAGAAAAGAGAGAGACGAGACGGATGAGACAGAGAGAGGGGTGAGAGAGAGAGAGAGAGAAGAGCGCCGCGACACATATAATCGTCCAGGGCGAGCGCCATTGCGAATTTTACGAGGATAGCCAGCTATTTTTACAGTTCCAATGCATCAAAACAAAACTTACAGGAAACTCTTGTAAAAACGGAATTTGTAATACAATGGCTACTAATAGTTGCTATGGACATCTACCAAGTACGTAGAAGCACTGACGGCAGCCTCCGTCAAAAGCCGTGCACACAGTATGCAGCAAGCGCAGGTTGCATGAAATTACAATCTGGCAACTGGTAGCAGAGCGCCTAGCAACCTTATTAAACATGAGCGTTCACAGCCGCCGCATCAACACACACCAACTACGCCGACATCATCAACACCACTGCCACCACCGACCACGGACATCGACATTCATCACCACCGACTGCACCACCGCACTACACGACATCATCACCACCCACTGCCACCACCGCCACTACATCGACATCATCACCACCACTGCCACCACGCCACTACGCGACATCATCACCGCCACCGCCGCACCACCGCCATACACACCACCGCCACTACACCACACGACGATCATCACCGCCAGCCACCGCCACCACCCGCCCGCTACTACACGACATCATACACGCACCGCACACCGGCTACTACACCGACATCATCTCACCGCCACGCACCACCGCATCAACTCAACCGCGCTCAACACACCGCCACTACACCACCACGACATTCATCACCACCACCGCCACCACCGCCACATCAACAACAACATCACCACCACCACCAATATTATACACTTTTATCAGAAATACTACCATCGTGGCAGTCCTAAACAAGTCGCGCAAATTGTATAGGTATTGTGATAAGGCACCATCAGAGACTCACCGGCATAAGTGAAGCCCACAAGTTTACTCCTTCTACTAGCGTTGCGTTGCCCAATGCGACCAAATTGTGTGCATGGCTGGGAACACGGCACCCTAGCGCAACAGAAACGGACCGCATTGTCAGGCCTAAACACCATGCGTCTTAATTTACAGGCTAGTTATTTTCACAATGTTCGTTTATTGGATTCATAGGTTACTCATATCATAATAAATAATTATGTACTTATATTATTTATAATTAGGAGTGAATAAAAATATACATATCATAATAATATTATGTATTTTTTTAAAAAAATTATTATTATAATTAGGAGTGAATAAAAATAGTATACATATTCATAATAAATAATTAGTATTTTATAATTATTTTATAATTAGGCAGTGGAATAAAACCGGATTTTTATTTATGTTCACTCCCTATGTAAATTAACTACGGCTCTTACACTATATCGATATTTATACAACGAATCCTATCTGTCATGGAAAACGGCACGTGCGTACGGCAGTGGGTAGCGGGAAGACCGGGACAATTGTAACCCACTTTTTTCAAATCTGACATAACAACTTTAATCATAGTTTAAATACTTACTCAGGTATATGAAATCTAAAGATGGGCATTATCTTTGCTTCGAAATTATGACATAGTTTTTGGGTTTAAGTAAAAACAAGTATATTTGAGCATTATCATTTCAAACTGGAAGTCAAGTGTTTACAATGCAAAACACAAACACGGGCAATTTAATCACACAATGGGGCAATTGTAAATCATACAATTTTACCAAAAATCATATCTCAGAAACGATTTTTTATATTTTTTATTAAGGTGCACGTTGGACAGATTTTTCAACAATTTAAACTAGCAATTTATAGAAACCACAATAATAATAATTTTTTTAATAAAAAAAACTATGACAAATGCGTATTGACTCCATTTAATATGAATAAACAATATATAACTGGGGCTACTTATTGCCTTGGTGAACAAAAGAGCATATTTACAGACCCATTAATTCATCAAGTATGTAGTTTCGCATGTCTGAGCTTATAGATAGGCTACTTTTTTTGCCTTTATAAACAAAACCACATTTTTTAAAAACACATACTTTTTTATACATGCAAAGCCAATTGTAACACGTGTTACATTTGCCCCCGACTGGAGACGGCGAATATATTTGGGGGCTGTTTTTTGGTATCTTAGCATTAGTTATTTCGTCAATGAAATTTTACCATAACTACAAGGGCTAAAAACCTATTTTTTATATGAAGTACAAATGGACACGTGATAACTCGAAGTACATATGGGTGTCCACGAAAAACATTAGGGTAACTCGAGTT
>NW_014577112.1:300852-313596 GCF_000485595.1 Priapulus caudatus | reverse complement strand
GATCTTGCCCTTGTCTGTCCTCCTCTGTCTTTCTTGACTGTCTCTCGCTCTCTTCTCTTCCCGCTCTCTCTATCTCTTTCTCTCTTTAACTTTTTTTCTCTCTCTCTCTTTCTACCACTCTATTTCTCACTCTCTCTCCTCCTATTTCTTTCTTACAGACACACACACACATCTCTCTATATATATATATACTGACTCGCCTATGCACCTCTGTACGCGGTTGGTTTTCGCTTGCACCCTCACCTGAAATAGAGAGACAGCGGCGCGCCGACGCGGTTGCGGCTTCCCTTACGTTACTATGTGCTTGGGATAACAGTAAAACAGTTATCTAGGTGGGAATGTTGACGTTCGCCTGCACGACCACGATATCGCAAAAGGGCGTATATTACAGCAAAGCCAACGATTCTTCCGTGCTATTGTCTGTCTATACAGTTGTGATTTTTATGCGCGCCCGCGCCACTGTATCGTTCGATGTTATTACGTGCCGCGAGTTGATAATTTAGACTAACCTCGTTAAATGTATAGCCTTCGTGTTGCTTCTCTTACCGAATTAGTGCAGCGTTTCGCTCGACCGAACAGGTCGAGTCCACACGGATTGCTCCGTATTTGTGGCAGGGAGTCGAAGACCAAAGTAATGCAACGCTAGAATGCTAGGAACGGTGGCCGATAGAACAAAGACTAACTCAACTGATCATATATAAACACCACGAGGAGGTTCGTGCATTTTTTTCGAGAGGACCGACGTGCCTTCCCTCCAACGTTTGTAAATTCAAGATGATCAGCGCTCCCCTCGTCGACAAGCGTGTTATTTTCAAGGCATTTCTCCGCCCCACCAACAGCCGCTCTCGTGCATGCACGTTTGATGAAACACCCAGTTAGACACTGCGAGTATAATTATGAATCAAGTATAAGGCGATGACCAGTGAAAGAATCGAGTATAGCAATCTGCGGCTTTGTCGTCGACAAAGACCACGAACGCGTGTTAGGCCATATAAATTGTGAGTTCCTTTCTGGCCGATATAGTTGGCGCTTGCGGCGAACCCAGATTACAAAATATAGAGGAAAGTCGCGCGACCTGCAGCCGGCGACAGAACTGGAATTGCGTATGCCCAGCCACACAAATCTGGCCGCCTGCTACAATTGGCAAATCTTCCCATTCTGTCTTTAGGACTGCTTATATATATATTTTTTTTAATAATTTATATTGCGCCTTTTTACATAAAATGATTTGAAAGCGCAGCACATCGATATCGCAAACGACTGAACAAACGGCTGTTTCCACATTGTCTATGAATATATTTCGATTCTTTGTTCACCAACATAAAATACATAGAAACACGAGGTAAACAGCTTTATTTTCTGACTTTTTATTGAAACATTTTCTACATTATTTTTCAGTCAGACTGCCACTGCTCGAATATTACTGAACAGTCCGTCTTTTATAGATATCACCTACTTCATATACAAAATTTAACACCAGCACATTTGCTGGTCGAACAACACATAATACATATTTTAAACTAAAGCATTTAGTTTTGCATATATACATAACCGCAGGAATCGCCGATTGCCAATTGTCAAGAATGCAACAATCAAACAAAAGCGCTCACCAGCCCCCCCATACTAATGCAGCCATATTTTTAAGTCTATATAATATATAGAATCTTGGAGGGGCAAGGAATGTATGGAGGTACAATCACGCATCCCGTGTTGCTCAGACCACGCTGCGCGCAAAACGGCATTAGCCAGTTTGCTTTGAGTCTATTTATCTTTTACCACCACACTTGCACCGAGAATGGCGTTTTTTATTATAAACTCATAGCCTGGTTGTGAACGATATGTTTCTATTCTTTCTTTCTTTCTTAGGTAGTAACAAACACGGAAACAAAACTTAGCTCTACACTTTAGTTTTACATGTTTACAACGCATTACGACGAATACACCGATCAGATGCATGCATATGATATCATTCTACAAACTCATGTAAACGTGTCAGAAGTGTTAACGTGTCAGATGCCTGTGTTGGCATTCGCACGATGTAGGGCGATGACAATATTCTTGTCTCTGCCCGTCTACGAGTATGGGGAAAAAATTATGATGTCATGTTCCAATCTAGATATGTTTCAACGTTGATAACACGCGAGTTTGACGAGAGAATATATACTGTGAAAAAGTCATTGGCTACATCTTAGTTGAAACGGTGTTTTCAGCAGCAGGCTTGCTGGTCTTTGTCATCTCCTTGTGTTCCACCTACAAGTAGGTAAAGTAGCTGTTTAAGAGATCATTATAACCATACGTTTCAAGCTGTCCCTCTAGATAAATTCTCAATATATACTATACTATAGCGCCCATACTGTTACGTAAAGCTAGAGTTTACGTGCTCTTGCTTATATGCGAACGAGCACACACGTGGGCAAGCACGCACATGTATGTGCTCAACTAAAAACCAAAATGTGAAGAGTTCTATCTTGCCTTATCTTCGTCGACGAAGTCAGCTATTGACTCGGCTTCATCGAGCTCTGTGGCCCAACTTTGCAGCTCTCCTGTGCCAAATATGAGATAGAAGATGGCGCCGCCTACCATGATGGCGGCAGTGATGTAGAACACCGTCTGCCACTGTTGCTGTGTTCCCTGTGGAGGATGACATAGGCTAGTGGATTTTTGCAACAACACGGGAGAGAAACTGACGGAGGCTTACTCGTATGCGAGTCATTGCATGTTCTCTAGTGAGCAACTGAAGTCTGTATATTTCAGACCAAGTTCTATTTATCTACCAGGGTTAATACTAAAACATATCGTGTAAATATTACAAAAACATAAAGACATAACAATAGACAATAATATGTACAATAAAACATTGCAAACTGATTCAGATAATCAAAAAACAGTGACAATAAAAAGTAGATTTTTACTTATACAAAAGTGATTAAAATGCGCCATAGTTTTACACGTAACAATAAACCCTACTTTAGGTTGTAGATCTAACACGCGTGTTACCAATGTTCAGGGAACTCACATCTGTGGTGATTTGACCGACCACGTATGGAGCAAAGATTCCAGAGAGTGTAGCGAACGTGTTCGAGATGCCAAACAACACTCCGGCGTACTTGGGGGCAATGTCAACATGATTGACAATGAAGCCTGTGACGATAAAACAACAATGTTACAGATGTAAAGAGTTAAGAATAGAACATCATACATTACCATTTCGTTCTTCCTACATAGTACGCTTTCCTACATAATTCTTCACGCTACTAATCACCCACACTGCGACTTCATCTATGCCACCATTACTTCGTTTCTTTTTTCTTGTTGTCTGTCCTCGTTTTTTTTTAATTCGTAGTCTTCTAATATTTCATTCTTCCTTCCATTTCCTAATAACACAGCTCTTCGGAAATAGTAGAACTGTGTTTTAGGTGTACTTACCTCCATACTGAAGAGCAGAAAAGGTGACAGCCACGGTGAGAATCGCCACAGCCAAATACGGCCGCGTACAATCCAGGTAGCCTGTCACTATCAGGAATACACTTGCCCCGACCATAGCTGACAAAAAGTAATGATTTTAAAATTCCCATATATTAAGTTATATTGCTTATTATCAAATGACACGACTAGGAAAATTCGAATGAAGCAAACACGCACGTAGCTAATAGCAAAAAAACGACTTCCATAGTTTATGTCATTGCTAATGGGGTTACTCATGATATAGACATGGATTGAAATTTTGCGAAGGGTTGCTTAAATATTTTTCGAATGACCATGGCCCTAAAAAATATCATTACTTTCCGCAGGACCGTGTCTAGCGGGGAAGAAGAAGGGAATATGCCCACCAAGGTCGTAGGCTGAGCAAATTCCCATGGTAGGGGTGGGTCTGAGCCAAGGCTTTCACGGATATGTGACCAAAAAAATCACGTTATGATTATTAATGATTATTAGTTAAGATTATTTTTTAATTTTGCTCCAAAATCTAAGGGGCAGCTACCTCTTTACCCCCCCCCCACCCCACACACAGGCTACGGCCCTGCCCTTGTGTGAGGTCATCGGGTCAACATCCAGTGTGTGTGAGGTCATCGGGTCAACATCCACTCTATGTGAGGTCATCAGTCATCATGTCATAAGAGATGGGACACGTGGTGCATGGGGGTCAGATGTGTGAGTGCTGCGTGGTACGTAGGGTAAATGCAACTGAATGCACGCGGGGCATCATACTCATAGTCTCAGTGATTACGCGTCAGGTTACGCCATGTATTTCAATTAATGTAAACCAAGCCAATCATGGTTGTGTGGAACAGTTGGAGCTTCGTTCACGAAAGTTCTTAATTTAGCATCGTATTTCTTATTCGTTTTCGAATCGTAATTCCGTTCTTCGAATGAAGAAGGCCCATTTTAAAACACCACAAAGCTTCGTGTTAGAAGAGCCAAACATAACACAGGAAGTACTAAGAACAGGTCTTTATGCTCGGGGTACGTACTAGCATTTGTGTTTTCACAGTTAGTGAATATGTGCAGCTTCACGTTGTCGCCGAGTAAACTTTAACGTATATTGAAGCAGCGACATGTGACCGGAATGATTATAGCAGAAAGATTTCTAGTAGCTTAGCAGAGAATCCTCGGTTGTTATGTGCAACTGTAATGTTATGTGCACTGTAAATACTACGAAGATCTTCGTATCTTTTGTGTTTATAAGAAAAAAGACCTTTTAGTCACCATTGAAAGGTTTCGATAGTTTTCTACCCTATATTTTTTCCACAATTATCGTTTATCCGTGCAATTGATGGTGTGTCGACTAAAATGTCTTCACACTGTTACTGTAGGTAATTGATTTTGACCATTTTCTTAGAGAATGTCCTTATATATTGTCTAGGTTTGATGACCTCATATATAAAATAGGGTGATTTCTTGTACGTGTTTGTGGGTAGTTTTGTATTCCTTTGATGTAATATTTTGTATACAAAATGGGGAGTTGAATGCCATCAATACCTTACAAAACTGTAGTTGATTCTGAATATAGAACACGTAATTAATTATGAAAGCAATGGTTGGTTATGTTTTGTTTCATGTGCTATGTAATATATGGTTTAATACATTGGCAATAATATTATTTATCAGTAACAACAGTGTCTTAAGAATTTATTTTCGTTGTTGGTACTGGCCGTGTGCGTGGGATTAAACGGCGACCAGTGATTGTTGTCCACACGAACGAACACAATCAGACTCAGAAGACAGTCTAAAATATCACAAGTTGTCACATCATCACAATCATCATTTCGTCACATAAACATGGTTATCGTTACCTTTATACGCAAATCGTACGGTTTTATGCAAAGGCAGTTCGTGTTGTTTGCGTATGTATGCTTGCTAGCTTCGTCCCCCGGCCGTTCGCATACGGTAAATTGTCCCCGTAGTATTCTCTAGCTTGCCCTCCTCAGCCTGCAAGGTTCGCTCTGTAGCTTCTTTAGCTGCGATGCTGCAGCCTGCTCCCCTCCTGTCCCTGTCCTCCCATCTGTAGCTTCTTTAGCTGCGACGCTGCAGGCTGCTCCCCTCCTGTCCCTGTCCTCCCCTCTGTAGCTTCTTTAGCTGCGACGCTGCAGGCTGCTCCCCTCCTGTCCCTGTCCTCCCCTCTGTAGCTTCTTTAGCTGCAATGTTCTGTACGCGGTTGGTTTTCGCTTGCACCCTCACCTGAAATAGAGAGACAGCGCGCGCCGACGCGTGCGCTTCCCTACGTTACTATGTGCTTGGGATAACAGTAAAAACTTATCTAGGTAGGAAGTTGACGTTCGCCTGCCACGAAACCACGATATGCGCAAAAGGGCGTATATACAGCAAAGCAAACGGTTCTTCCGTTATGTCTGTCTATCAGTTGTGATTTATGCGCGCCCGCGCCATGTATCGTTCGATGTCATACGTGCGCAGTTGATAATTAGACTAACCACTCGTTAAATGTATACCTTCGTGTTGCTTCCTTAACACCGAATAGTGCAGCGTTCGCGACCAAGCGTTTGAGTCACACGATTGACTCCGTATTTGTGGCAGGAGTAGCAGCAGAACTGGCAGGAACGGTGCATGGAACAACTAACTCAACTGATCATATATAAACACCACGAGGAGTTTCGTGCATTTTTTTCGAGAGACCACGTGCTTCCCCCCAACGTTTGTAAATTCAAATGATCACGCTCCCTCCGTCGACAACGTGTATATTGCAAGGCATACCGCCCACCCGCTACCAGCAGCGCTTCG
The DNA here is from genome assembly GCF_000485595.1 of Priapulus caudatus. Classification (NCBI taxonomy): domain Eukaryota; kingdom Metazoa; phylum Priapulida; class Priapulimorpha; order Priapulimorphida; family Priapulidae; genus Priapulus; species Priapulus caudatus. The sequence goes on along the minus strand of NW_014577112.1, from coordinate 307,359 downwards.
TGCATGCACGTTGATGAGCACCTTTAGACCTGCGAGCTATAATTACAATCCGAGCTATAGCCGAATCGACAGTGAAAGAATCGAGTATAAATCTGCGCTTTTTCGTCGAAAGGTACACGAACGCGTGTGGCCATATATTGTGAGTCGCAATTATATATAATTCGGCAGATATATTGGGCATGCGCGAACCCCGATTACAAAATATATAAAAAATAATCAAATAGATTAAAAAACTAGAAACGAGCAGTTGTCGCCAACTACATGTATTCCCCGTGATCTAGTATAAATGGAATATGTAAGGACGTAGAAGGCAGGTAAAGTTAAATAAGTCGCAAAGACAAAGGTTTGCTAGACAGCTGGTGTGCCTCAGATGTGCAAGTATATGGAATCTGGTTACCCTAGGAGGCCGAAGAGGAAATGTAAGTCGACGGTGAATGTCTAACTAAGGTCAAGGGCAGTGGTGGTTTTGGTATGCGACAGACCTTCTCCCCAAGATGTGTAAGCATACCAAGTTTGGTCGCGCTAGGTCAATTAGGGGCTGAGTTAGAGAGCGAAAGGGAAATATGATCAAGGTCAAGGTAAAGGTCAAATAAAGGTCGCAGTGACCTGGTTTTGGTACGCTGCCACCTTCTCCCCAAGATGTGTAAGTAGACCAAGTTTGGTCACACTAGGTCAATTAGGGGCCGAGTTATATATGAAATATGATCAAGGTCAAGGTAAAGGTGAAATAAAAGTCGCAGTGACCTGGTGGGCAGTTTTTACCCGATCTCGGATCATCTTCAAATTTGGTTAGACGGCTTTGTATATGGCCGCAATATCTGTTCTCGGTGAGAAAAACAAGCGGTCATTCGCCACTATACGGCATGACTCTTTCCCCACGGATACTCTTCTCCCACACACACACACACACATATGTGCGTGTATCACGCACACACGTACAGCGACATGCTTACAATCATTGCATGTGTAATATTCACCGATCTTGGAAGCGACCTAGTTTCACGATGACTGCCGCACCCAATTGAACAACGTCTATTTAATAAGCACGTGACCGCGCTGCCACCGCACGTGTTACCGTCGTTACTGGACAGCTACGCATCCGCAGTGAGCGCAACAAGCAAGTCAGACAAGGTGAGACCAGAGTGTCAGACGTCGTATGTGGGAATTTACAGCCTTGAACATTGCCCGTGACGTCAGCAGAGAAAACACTTCATCGCGCGCTGCAACTGGCGCGCTATGGGATGTGTGCGTAGTGCTCCGCAGGTGTGTTGTACCTGTGTGTTGCAGAGGAGCATTTGAACGGCACTTACAGGAAATTATCGGCAATAACAGGCGAAAGAGAGTATAGAGAAACATTAACACTTTGGTAGTAAATACATTTCGTGTTTATTTAGGTTTTTTTTATTGAGACGCTCCAAGTGCCTGTGTGGTGGACCGTGGCGCGGGTCCCGACGGTCAATGTCGTCTTACATTCGTCACCGTAGGTTTGTCTTTTACTCGCACATGTTATATATGGCACATGTTATATGAATGATCGTCGTTACGAAGTCCGTGGCAATAACCAGGCTAAACGTGCGATTGATCCTCAGGCGAATACGTAGCTCTAGAACTTTAGCCCTTTGCTCTGCCACAAGCAGATGGCAGAGCGAAGGGCTATAGTTCTAGAGCTAGCGAATATTAGATACAATAATGTAACCCAAACCCAAGAGGATAGGACCCCTATCCTCTTGGGTTTGGGTTACATTATTGTATCTAGCGAATATACGTAGATGCGATAGCGTTGCCATTGAACAGACATTACAACTTGGTTGTTACAACCTGTTTGCCGGACTATGAATTATCGTACCCAGCGAACGCGACGAAAGAACTGTAATCATCTGGCCGACATTCGTATCGAATTGTTGGAGTGCAAGTTGGAGAGAAAACGGTTACGTCTGTAGTGGGTGCCTGTACATATGAATATCACAGGGGACGTACATGCCCAGGCTGATTTCATAAATTACCGATGACACATCATGGAAGTTGTTGGAGGAATCGTTGGTTACTTGCTTAGAATATCTACATGGGACGTTGGGATCATTCTATTGGCCCAGCCACATCGAATGCTATAATAACCATTGTCATGTAGGACTATGTCTACACTTCCCAAGTTTATTTTTCTACACACTGGGCTTTTTTACTGGACCAGACTGGGGTAGTCTGAATATTACTAAGCTGAGCGTCCTTTTAAAGTATCCGATCTCATCAATTGCATAATTAGCTATCTTAATTACTAATTGAAGCCCGCCGTGATATAGCACCAGCACATTCGTCAGATAAACAACATTTTACTACGAGACGATAATGGATAAACTATAAACTAACACATTTATATATCATATATAACACCATCAATAGAAACGCATCTGTTAAAAGCCCGACGCGAAATTGCGATACTGATACAGCCATCTTCACCATTTTTGCGTCTACGCGAATACACTATGATAAATCCCACTATTACGCCACATACTTTGCTATATAGTTTACTGTCTATTTTATTGTAATATTCTATACTATGCTAACATCCCGATGCTACACGCTGCACAGCGACAGTGTGCATATCTGCCGCCTGTTGCTCGAGCCATTTCTTTGAAGATTGGCAGCACATGGTGAGAGCGTTGTTGGTTGTCTACATCTTGGTCGAAACGCCAGGTTTACCGATCCCCACCATCTCTGTGTTTTCTGCCTGTAAGTAGGCAAAGAAAGTTGTTGCTAAAGGTTTTTGCATGCGCAGGTTATCAAGGGTGCTTAAGTGGAAATAATTTTGTGTGTCTGTAGTGTGGTTACGTGACTATAGACGCATGCCACGGCCGAATTGAAGAAATAAGCGAATTGACTTTTGAAATGAACCGAATATGCACCCGTGCGAAGTTCGAGGGTAGTTGGATCACGAGGGTCATAATAAAGTAAAATATTCTATCTTGCCTTTTCTTCCTCGTCGTTCCCAGATATTGACTCGGCTTCTTCGGGCTCTGTGGCCCAACTTTGCAGCTCTCCTGTGCCAAATACGTCATAGAAAATGGCGCCACTTATCATGATGGCTGCAGTGATGAAGAATACCGTCTGCCACTGTTTCTGTGTACCCTGTAGATGATGAATGACACAGGCTAGAGGATGTTTGTGGAAAATAGAGAGGGAAAACTGACGAAGAGATGCTCCCCAGTAACAAGCTAAAGCATGTTCATTATGCCCCATCGTTTTAAAGACTCTCCTTTCGTTTTGGTTATTTACGATTCAGCCAAAACAAGCTATATAATTAATGCATTACGCCATATATATGATTGTTTAGAAACATGTTATAAAAACTTATATAATAGTAAATAATTTGCGAAAAATGGAAAAACTACATGGTTTAACGACAAAGCCCTAAAACAACGCCATGAATAAAGATTTTGATGATTTTTTTGATGATTACTTTAACACTTGTTTTACTCCTTATATCATACATAGTGAGCTAGGTCAATATCATGCCACTACACGGAGCGTTATGCGCAGTACACAGCGCTATCAATTTCATTTTAGATTATCAATCTTTAAGCTATCAATAAAATGAATGAAACTCACCTCGGTGGTGATTTTCCCGACCACGAGCGGGGCGAAAATACCGGAGAGTGTAGCGAACGTGTTCGAGATGCCAAATAAAATTCCAGCGTACTTAGGGGCAATGTCAACATGATTGACAATGAAGCCTATGACGATAAAACAACATCGTGACAGATGGAAATGTTTAAAAATAGACCACCATTCATTATCGTTTCATGCCTCCTTCACGCAACAATTCTTTAAAGTGCCATTCCTTCAGGTTCCCCCTCGCCCCCTAAAATTATGTGAAGGGTGCGAGGAAATAATCTAAGAGGCGGATGGAGGTTGCACTCAGTAAAAATTCAAATTAACTACTAACTTATGCTATCATAGCTTTCCATCCCATTCATTTCCATCACGCTTTCATTACGCTGTTGGTAAACTGTGCGACTGTGCTTCGTTTAGGTTCATCTCCATACTTGTGCTTACCTCCAAATTGTAGGGCCTTAAAGGTGACAGCCACGGTGAGAATCGCTACAGCCAAATATGGCCGCGTACAATCCAGGAAGACTGTCACTATCAGGAATATACTTCCCAAGACCATAGCTGACGAAAAGTAAAATAATATATTGTGGTACAGATTTTGATTAGATGACTGTAGCCGTAACTTAGCAAACGTGTAGGGTTAACGTGTAGGGGGTACATATACCTAATATCGACATTTTTACTCTAAGTTACTGTATATTTCTGTATATTTGGTTTAATTTTCGCGAAAATCGCGAACGCGTCCCCGAAAATAACAACACGCGAATAGTTTATATATACTGAATAATACCGAATAATTCATAATTGACCGACCGCGAAATTAACCACTCGCGAAATTGTCCGTCAAGTCTGAATTCGCGAAAATATCTGTACGCGAAAAAGATGGTGTATACAGTATGCTGGCTCTTTATTATTCACGAATGGTTAAACGAATGTCTTGTAATAATCTTCTGTTGTTGTTATTGTTATTATAGTATTACTTTGTATACTTTGTTTACTAATAATACTTATGTAGATTGCTAATTTGTTGGTATTAGGTGTGTAAAGGTCTATAACAGTTGCGCCTATAGTGATTTAACGTCAAGGCAACTAATCGGTCCACAATTCTGAACGATTTGTGACGATAATCAAGTCCCGATTATAGATGACCAAAAAGCTGTGCGTTTTGCATACTCACACGATGAATGGAATAGCTTTCGCACAATTGTTGTGCTCCAGCCTCGCGCTCTCAACGCGTCCGCACCAAAGCCAGCAGCGTTGATTCCCACCCAGTAACCAATATAAGGGATGGCCGAGAAAGCGCCATTCTGCGAACAAGAAAACCCAACTAAACAATCCCACATTCAAAGAAACGATTTTCATGCCCATTCTCGACACATTGTATGAGTTCTATTTTGGACACAGTTACGAGTACACTCACGGCTTTGATGTTAAACTTGAGCACTTCCTTCATGAAGGTGGGGATGTTGGTGAGCAATGTGTAGGTGCCCCAGTTCGCACAGGTGTGAGCAACAACGATGGCCCACACTCTCTTTGACGTCCATATCGTTAGCCAAGGAGTGCTTTGATTCTTTAATTAACACAGATATTTTATTGACAACAATTCTGCCTACTACTGCACGGTACGTTTTAAACACGCAGTCGCAATCGCGTACTTATTATATGATCGAAATCGGAGTTATATCGTCATTCTCGAACTCGGTTTTATTTCATCGCATTCCTCAATCGGTCTTTATCACCTTCATTTTGTGCGACATCTGGCCGGCCAAACTGTGTTCTATGTAGTGGCGTTCGTCGTGGGAGATCCAGCGACTAGAGTGAGGCGTGTCCGCTGCGACGAGCAGCCAAACTACACACCAGACTACACACAAAAGCCCTGCACAGCAATCACCACACTACGATCAGTTATCAGTAATAATTAAGCAGTCAAGTTGCCGCAGTGTTGATAACTGTAACCCCATATGGTTATTATAAAATGATTAATTGATTAATTAATTCATAGATATATTAAGGGAGAGCGAGACAGAAAAAAGGGAGGGTAAAAATGGGAGAGAAAGCGAGAGAGTGAGAGAGAGAGAAAGAGAGAGAGAGAGAGGAAGAGAGATAAAGAGAGGAAGAGAGAGAGAGAGAGAGAGAGAGAGAGAGAGAGAGAGAGAGAGAGAGAGAGAAGAGAGAGAGCACATATAATCGGCCGGGGCGAGCGCCATTGCGAATTTTATGAGGGATTGCCAGCTATTTTTACAGTTCCATGCATCAAAATAACTACTAGGAACCCTGTAAAAAACACGGAATTAGTAATAAATTGTCTACTAATAATGCTATGGACATCTACCAAGTACGTAGAAGATCGAAGGCCAGCCTCCGTCAAAGCCGTAGTCACACAGTAATGCAGCAAGCGGCAGGGTGATGACATTACCAATCTGGCAACCTGTAAGCAAGCGCCCAGCAACCTTTATTAACATGAGCGTCGCCACCGCCGCCATCAACACCACCACCACTACCGACATCATCAACACCACTGCCACCACCGCCACTACATCGACATCATCACCACCACTGCCACCACCGCCACTACATCGACATCATCACCACCACTGCCACCACCGCCACTACGCTGACATCATCACCGCCACCGCCGCCATCGCCGCCATCAACACCACCGCCACTACCACCACCACCGACATCATTACCGCAAACGCCAACACCGCTACTACACCGACATCATCACCGCCACCGCCACCACCGCCACCGCCACCACCCCCATTAACACCACCGCCACTACCACCACCACCAACATCATCACCGCCACCGCCACCACCGCCACCACCGCCACTACCACCACCACCAACATCATCACCGCCACCGCCACCACCGCCACCACCGCCACTACCACCACCACCA
>NW_014577112.1:288114-295199 GCF_000485595.1 Priapulus caudatus | reverse complement strand
ACCACAGCATTTGCTGGGTGGCGAACAACAATAATAACATAGTTTAAAACTAAAGCATTTAGATTTGCATATATACATAACGAGGAATGCGCCGATGTGCCAATTGTCACGAATGCAAGCAATCAAACCAAACGCTCACCCAGCCGCCCCCATACTAAGTGCAGCATATTTTTTTAGAGTCTATATATATATACGCAATCTTGGAGGGGCAAGGAGATGCTATGGAGGATACATCCCACGCATCCGTGTTGCTACCAGACCACCGTGCCGCGCAAAACGCATTAGCCAGTTTGCTCTTCGATCATTTATTCTTTACGACCAGCACTTGGCACCGAGTAATGGCGTTTTTGTTATTATAACCTGCATACCTGGATTGTAGACGGGACTATAAGTTTCTTTCTTTCCTTAAAGGTTCTTTCTTTCTTAAGGTACGTAACAAACCAGCGGAAACAAAAACTTAGCTCTACACTTTAGTTTTACATGTTTACAACTGCATTACGACGAATAGCAGGCATCGTGCCGATCAGATGCAGTGGGCATGATGATATCATTCTACAAACTCATCGTAAACGTGTTCAGAGTGTTGACGTGTCGATTGCCTGCTGTTGGCATTCGGCCACGTGATTAGGGCGATTGAGCAATATTCTTGTCTCTGCCCGTCTACGAGTATCGGGGGAAAAAATATGATGTCTATTGTTCCAATCTTAGATATGTGTTCAACGTTAGATAACACGGCGAGTTTCTGACGAGAGAATATATACTGGTGAAAACCGTCATTGGCTGACTCTTAGGTTGAAACGGTGTTTTTCAGCAGCAGGCTTGCTGGTCTTTGTCATCTCTTCGGTTCCAACCTGACAAGTCAGGTAAAGTAGCTGTTTAGAGAGATCATTATGAACCATACAGTTTCAAGGCTGTCTCTAGATAAAATTCTCAACTATAACTATACTATAGCGCCCATACTGTTACGTAAAGCTAGGAGTTTACGTGCTCTTGCTTATATGCGAACGAGCACACCACGTGGGCAAGCACGCACATGTTATGGTGGCTGCGAACTCAAAACCAAAATTGATGAAGAGTTCTATTTGCTTATCTCGTCGTATCGAAAGTCAGCTATTGATCGGCTTCATTCGACTCTGTGGCCAACTTGCAGCTCTCGCTGTGCCAGAATATGAAGATAGAAGATGGCCGCTACCATGATGGCGCAGTGATGTTAAACACCGTCTGCCACTTGTTGCTGTGTTCCTGTGGAATGATGCAGCTATAGGCCTAGTGGATTTTTGCGAACAACAGCGGGAGAGAAACTGATCGGAGGGTTCTTACTCGTAATGCAGTCAGTTGCAGTGTTGCTAACTAGTGAGGCAACTGAAGTCTGTATGATTTCAGACGCCAAGTTCCTATTTATCTACCAGGTTAATACTAAACATGATCGTGTGAAATATTACACAAAAGCATAAAGACATAAACAATAGACAATAATATATGTAGGCAATAATAATCATTGGCAAAACTGGATCAGATAATCCCAAAAAAAGTGACAATAAAAAGTAGATTTTTACTTATACAAAAGTGATTAAAATGCGCCATAGTTTTACCGTAACAATAAACCTACTTTAGGTTGTAGATGCTAACACGCGTGTTACCAAATGTTGCGCGGAACTCACATCTGTGGTGATTTGACCGACCAAGTATGGAGCAAAGATTCCAGAGAGTGTAGCGAACGTGTTCAGATGCCAAACAACACTCGCGGCGTACTTGGGGCAGATATGTCAACATGATTGACAATCGAAGCCTGTGACATAACAACAATGTTTACGATGTAAAGAGTTAAGAATAGAACATCATATCATGTACGCATTCGTTCTTCTACATAGTACGCTTTCCTATCATAATCCTTACGCTGACTAATCCACCACACTGCGAATTCATTCTATGCCACCGATTACTTCGTTCTTTTTTTCTTGTGTCTGTCCTGCGTTTTTTTTTAATTCGTCAGTCTTCTAATATCTTCATTCTTCCTTCCATTTCCTAATAACACAAGCTCTCGGAAATAGTTGACTGTGTTTTAGGTGTACTTACCTCCATACTGAAAGAGCAGAAAGGTGACCGCCACGGTGAGAATCGCCAGCGCCAAATACGCGCGCGTAGCAATCGCAGGTTAGGCCTGTCAGCTTGATCAGGAATACCTTGCCCCGACCTCAGGCTTGACAAAAAGTTAATGATTGTTAAATTCCCATATATTACAAGTTTAAATTTGCTTTATTGTATCAAATGAACCGACTAGGAAATTCGAATGAAGCAAACACGCACGTAGCTGAATCAGCAAAAAAGAATCGACTTCCGATACGTTTATGTCATTGCTAATGGGGTTACTGCATGATATAGACATGGATTGTAAATTTGCGAAGGGGTTGCTTTAAATAATTTTCGAATGACGCATGGGCCCTAAAAAATTTATCATTACTTTCGCAGGACGTGTCTAGCGGGGAAGAAGAAGGGCAATATGCCCACCAAGGTCGTAGGTCTTGAGTGCGAACTTCGGCCGGATTGGTAGGGGTGTGCTGAGCCAAGTGCTTTCAACGGACTATGTGACGCAAAAAAAATCAACGTTATGATTAATTAATGATTATTAGGTTAAGATTTTATTTTTTTATTATTTGGCTCCAAAATCGTAAGGGGCAGCTGCCTCTTTACCCCCCCCCACCCCACACACAGGCTACGGCCCTGCCCACCATGCACGCCTTGGCAACTCCAAGAACGAGCTGCTATGGACTGACAAAAGCTGCATAATTTTAGATTTATAGATTTATAAGTATGGATTTATAATATAAGATAATTATAGATTTATGAGTATGAGAGGGGTGGGAGACTGAGGATAGGCGGCAGGCAAGATAGCTGAGGGCGGTAGAAGAAGAGGGGGGCTAAGAGAGCGACGAGGGAGGCAAGGGATAAGACGGGATGGAGTAAAGTAGGAGTTTTGCACCCTACAGGCTAGGGCACTGTGCTAATCATAAATGCAGGTCTACTGATAAGAATTTATTACACAAATCTATGCTGAGATACCCCTTAAGAATATTAAATACATATTCATCACAAAATATAACTCCTCTGGTGAGATATTGCGCATGCGCTAACATACTAACGTATAGCCAGATTGTGTATTGACTGGTATACGCAGCGGGGTTTTTACATGCAAGGTCGTCTTCCTATTTCTTAAGTGAGGTCTACTGCTAGAATGTTATTACATAAATCTATGCTAGAATGACTCCTCTTCATTTTAAATGCATAATAGTTGCAAAATAATATTTTTCTCGAAAGTTATTGCGCATGCGCGAGCACGGTTTCAGGCGTGCAGTATGGACTGACGAAAACTGCATAATATAGCTTCCTGAGGATGAGAGGGGTGGGAGACTGCGGATAGGCGGCAGGCAAGATAGCTGAGGGCGGTAGAAAAAGAGGGAGGCTAAGCGAGCGACAAGGGAGGCAAGGGATAAGACGGGAAGAGTAAAGTAGGAGTTTTTAACTCTACAGGCTAGGGCGCTCTGCTAATCATAAACGTAGGTCTACTAACAAGAATTTATTACATAAATCTATTCTGAGATACCCCTAAGCATATTAAATACATATTCATCACAAAATATAACTCCTCTGGTCTGAAATTGCGCATGCGCTAACATACTAACGTAGCCAGATTGTGTACTGACTGGTGTACGCAGAGGGGTCCTTACATGCAAGGTCGTCTTCCTATTTCTTAAGTGAGGTCTACTGATAGAATGTTATTATATAAATCTATGCTAAGATAACTCCTCTTCATTTTAAATGCATAATAGTTGGCAAATAATATTTATCTCGAGAGATATTGCGCATGCGCGAGCACGGTTTCAGGCGTGCAGTATGGACTAACGAAAACTGCATAATATAGCTTGCTGATTATGAGAAGGGTGGGAGACTGCAGATAGGCGGCAGGGACGATCGCTGATGGCGGGAGAAGAAGAGAGAGGCTACGCGAGCGACAAGGGAGGCAAGGGATAAGAAGGGAGGTCGTGAAGTAGGAGTTTTGCATCCTACAGGCTAGGGCGCTCTGCTAATCATAAACGCAGTTCTACTGATAAGAATCTATTACATAAATCTATTCTGAGATACCCCTAAGCATATTAAATACATATTCATCACAAAATATAACTCTTCTGGTGAGATATTGCGCATGCGCTAACATACTAACGTAGCCAGATTGTGTATTGACTGGTATACGCAGCGGGGTTCTTACATGCAAGGTCGTCTTCCTATTTCGTAAGTGAGGTCTACTGATAGAATGCTATTACATAAATCTATGCAAGGATAACTATTCTTCATCTTAAATGCATAATAGTTGCAAAATAATATCTTTCTCGAGAGATATTGCGCATGCGCGAACACGGTTTTAGGCGTGCAGTATGGACTGACGAAAACAGTCTAATATAGCTTGCTGAGGATGAGAGAGTGGGAGACTGCGGATAGGCGGCAGGAAAGATAGCTGAAGGCGGTAGAAGAAGAGGGAGGCTAAGCGAGAGACAAGGCAGACAAGAGATAAGACGGGAGAAGTAAAGTAGGAGTTTTGCACCCTACAGGCTAGGGCGCTGTGCTAATCATAAACGCAGTTCTACTGATAAGAATTTATTACATAGTTCTATGCTGAGATACCCCCTAAGCATATTAAATACATATTCATCACAAAATATAACTCCTCAGAAATTGCGCATGTGCTAACATACTAACATAGCCAGATTGTGTACTGACTGGTATACGCAGCGGTGTCCTTACATGCAAGGTTGTCTTCCTATTTTTTAAGTGAGGCCTGCTGATGAAATTTTATCATATAAATCCATGCTAGGATGACCCTTCTTTATTTTAAATTCATAATTTTTACAAAATATTAATCTTCTCTTGAAATAGTGCGCATGCGCGAGCATCGTTTTAGGCATGCAGTACGACCTAAATAATAGTACGTAATATATACGATATGTATATATAATATATATACGAATGTACATATCTACCACAGATATCAATAGCTACTAGTACGCGCGCCTACTAGCCTTACATAATACAAGTCTGCGTTAAATCCATGTGCATGCCTGTAGACATGTGCACAGACACTTCGGGCACTATAATCGTTCACACGTTTTAAGATTTCGTAGAGACGGTTGGAAGGTAATTAGCCGCCTTATAATTAATGAGGAGAGTTACTGGGATCAACAGTTTTTACATCTAACTACTCCCGAGTGGGCGCTATTACCTAGTGTAGGCAAGAGATGTGGTTGTTATCTATTTACGCAACAAGCAACCAGGAACTGCGCACGGTTAACTGTCCAGAACGCAATCTGTGCGTGGCGTTGCTCGTCCAGCGAAAAATGAGTTAGCTACGGCCCTGTTTTGAAGTTACGACTACTTCGAACTGCCGATATATATATACAGGAAAAAACCTCAAACGTAATCCTTTCGTTAAAAATTCGGAGCGTTTCACGAAGGAGAGTAAGACTGAAATAGTCTGTATTCTCTTTTTGTCTTAGCGTATTGCATACTCACATGATGAATGGAATAGCTTTCGCACAATTGTTGTGCTCCAGCCTTTCGCTCTCAACGCGTCAGCACCAAAGCCAGCAACGTTGATTCCCACCCAGAAACCAATATAAGGGATGGCCGAGAAAACGCCATTCTGCGAACAATATAAACATTATTAATAACAAGATAACAAGTATGTAGCCACGTAATATAAATTAATAGACAATGCACTAAAAACGTGTTGAAGTGCTATATCGCATCAGACCACTGTAATTCATAATAATAATAACAATAATAATAATAATAACGACGATAATTAGTCTAAGGACGATTAAGTCTAGGAGTCATGACTGTCTTGGCGAAATCAGTAAAATATTATATAATCAAACAATGCACACGATAATTAGTTAGGTGTATTATATTCCAAGTTTGCACTCATTTCCACCCATTTTCATTTATGCCCCACAAAATCACACGCAGCCACAATCTGGACAAGTTAATATGAGCACTTGTTCTCCCGGAGTCAATGTAACCTTCCTCGCGGTCTATTTGCATAGATCTTAAATGCTTCGTGGCAGCTATACTTGCGAATGTACTCACGGCTTTGATGTTAAACTTGAGCACTTCCTTCATGTACGTGGGGATGTTGGTGAGCAATGTGTAGGTGCCCCAGTTCGCACAGGTGTGAGCAACAACGATGGCCCACACTCTCTTTGACGTCCATATTGTTAGCCAAGGAGTGCTTTGATCCTATTAACACATATCGTCATCTGTATTGACAACAACTGTTTGCTTACTGTTACGTGCTACGTTGTACGTTTGTCGTCACAATTCAATACATGTACATCACGGCAATTATGTTTAGTTCCTTATTCTCAAATCTAGTTATTTTATCGTAACCTCAATCGCTCTTGATCACCTTGATTTCGTACGACATCTGGCCGGCCAGGCTGTGTTCTATGTAGTGGCGTTCGTCGTGGGAGATCCAGCGACTAGAGTGAGGCGTGTCCGCTGCGACGAGCAGCCAAACTACACACCAGACCACACCAAAAAGCCCTGCACAGCAATCACCACACTACGATCAGTTATTTTTACTTATACAGTTATTCTACAACAAACGTTTAGCAATGAAAAATTTGGTTTGTCTGGTTTCGACTTCTCGACTCAACAAACACCGAACACTTTATCCTGACACGTTTGAATAAGTGTGACGAAAATTTTAAGCAGACGCAGCCGAGTTGCCACACAGGGGTCAGTTACGAAATGTTCGCGGCGAATAGTATAGGACGCATTGACATCTACCAAGTACGTAGAAGATCGAAGGCCAGCCTCCGTCAAAGCCGTAGTCACACAGTAATGCAGCAAGCGGCAGGGTGATGACATTACCAATCTGGCAACCTGTAAGCAAGCGCCCAGCAACCTTTATTAACATGAGCGTCGCCATCGCCGCCATCAACACCACCGCCGCCGCCACCACCAACAACATCATCGCCGCCCCCACCACCACCAGAACCCCCAAACCTACCCCCAGCACCACCACCACCACC
>NW_014577112.1:277512-286623 GCF_000485595.1 Priapulus caudatus | reverse complement strand
CAATTGCCGTCAAGCTAGCATGGCGTAACGAACACATCGCCTTCCCTCCGCGTAGCGCTCAGAGATCAGCGCCAGGGAATCTGCGGTACAGGCCGTAGCCAGAAGAACGAACCCAGTAAGTCAAGCCTTTTGCTGTTGCGTTGTCCACGAGGAACGCCGCGGCATCTAGGGGAGATGAGCGCATGTTTACCAGATGTTCGATTTAAGATCCTATTGCGCATCGCATCAAGAGCGATGGGGGGTTCTAGTGTTCGGCACCAGATGTTTATAATACTATGTATATATGAATGAGTATGAATGAATGATGAATGAATGCATGCATAAATGATTAAATTAAATAATGCTAAATGCATATAATAATGAATGGCATGGCGCAATGGGGTAAGTTCTCGATAGTACACATATTATACAACGCGGCATCACCTCTGACTTTCCTTTAGTCGTGCTGCTTTTCTCTGCCATGTGCGCACATTTTCGGCCATCGTCGCTTGGAAAACATAAAGCGCTGACAGGTGTGCTCGGCGTGTGAGGCCTCGTCGATGGGCCGATGTAAGTTAACCATGCAGGACGAGACCACGCTTCGATGGTTGTGCGCGAGCATACAGTTAGAGACATCCTGAAGGAAAACCGACGAACTGCGAGGATCTGCGCTTGGTAACTAGCAGAGAGGATCTTGCGGCGTATATAGAGAAATAGATATAACCCAATGGATTTTAGAAGAGACAAGCGAGACCGAGAGAGAGAGAGAGAGAGAGAGAGAGAGAGAGAAAGAGAGAGAGAGAGAGAGAGAGAGAAAGAGAGCGCGAGAGAGACAGATGGAATTAGGATCTGCGGCGAACATAGAGACGTTTAAATCACGTTAATTGATGCATTTTACTTTATTCATATAACATGAACATACATGCTATCATGAGCATTAATATTATATCAGGAGTGAATAAGAATAGATCTATTACTCCTGATAAAATCCAATCTACAATATTAACTTTGCTCGCAGCATCGCGCCACGATTCCTACCTATGTTATAATGTATATGAAAATGGCGCACTGACGTCGGTCGTCGTTGACCGCAATATAATTTTCTTCGGCCGATCTTATACGTTCAAACTAGAGCTGGGCGGGCCGACGGCACGTGTGCATGGTAAAATTCAATCTACAACATTAACTTTGCTCGCAGCATCGCGCCACGATTCCCACCTATGCTAATGTATATGAAAATGGCGCACGGACGTCGGTCGCCGTTGACTGCCAAGGCTATTTTCTTCGGCCGATCTTATACGTTTAAACTAGAGCTGGACGGGCCGACGGCACGTGTGCATGGTAAAATGCGATCTATAATATTCACTTTGCTCGCAGCATCATGCCCTGGGTTCCCACGAATTATAATGTGCATGCAAATAACGCTCGCACGTCGGTCGCCCTTGCCTGCCAAGAAAATTTTCTTCGGCCGAAATCATACGTTCAATCTGGAGCCAGACGGACCCACCGCACGAGTGTATGATAATGATATTATGTATGATGTGAATGATATGAATACACGAGGAAAGTAACGGAATGTAAGCGCTTATATTATTTACGATAAACGCACGGCGCGCTCTAGCGTGTATAATAATTAATCAGGTGCCTTACGAGCTTCACCTGTTGATCACACCCAACAAAATACAAGTGTCGCGTTGCATGAAGGTACACCGCGAGCGGTGACGTAATAGGTATATACAGCGAAATAAAAGCCACATGTAAAGCGGTTATCACCA
Organism: Priapulus caudatus; assembly: GCF_000485595.1. Lineage (NCBI taxonomy): Eukaryota > Metazoa > Priapulida > Priapulimorpha > Priapulimorphida > Priapulidae > Priapulus > Priapulus caudatus. Next base: position 284,869 of record NW_014577112.1, on the reverse strand, counting down.
AACTAGTTTTCACTTCTTGCTTACATGATATACGCGTATGTCCGCGATGTGAAAATTTTGCCGACGTGCATTACGCGCGTACGTGCTTCTCGGCGCTGTGTCATAAATACTGTGTCATAATACTGTGTCATAAATACTGTGTCATAAATTTACTTCTTAGAAAAGCACAGTATCGTGAAAAACAGTTTAGATTCGATATGGTAGCGTTTCCGCTATAAATCCACTACTGTATATATTTGCGTATTATGTATACGACGCTCTCGCCCTTCACTGTAGATGGTAAAGTGACTTCAGGGAGAATCGCGTCAAAAAACAATATTATGTCCTTCACTATGCAGTTACGAGTTTTCGCCGAGACAGAGTCCGCGAGTTTCTACCGTTGTAGCCTTTTTGCTTCCGCTACCTATAGCTCCCTATAGCGGGAGCGGAAGGGGCTACCCTGGCAGAGTTTTACCAGAGAGTGACCCTATCTGCCTTTTCTCGCGGCTCTTGCAATGGTGCTAAAAATAATAGGCGCTTAGTAAAGCTCGTAGGGTCTATGTCCCCCTGACCTCTGTTTGACCTGGCTCGTTTAGCTATTTCTGACTAACCCTAACCCTAACCCTAACCCTATATATATTATATATTATTACCTTCGCCAGGGGCTTGGCGGGGGTTATGTTTTCACCGGCGTGTGTTTGAGTGCTTTTTTGTGTGTTTGTGGATTTGTGGGTTTGTTAACATGCACGTTTCAGTTCACTTCCGCTAGGTGCGCTGGCTGTAGACTTACAAACACGCAACCAGCAGGCTAAGGGGCAACCAACAGTCGCTCCCCCACCCTGCCAGCGCTCGCACAATCGCCGGATCCAATTAATTATTTAAATTAATTAATTAAATTAATTAAATTTTTCCACTTAAATTAATTAATTAATTAATAAAAATTTCACATTGAGAAAAATTCAGCTGCCCTTGGCGGAGGTCTGTCTCTCTGGAGTGCGTCTCAAAAAAAAAAAAAAAAAAAAAAAAAAAAAAAAAAAAAAAAAAAAAAAAAGCTAGTATATATATATTACTATAATATATATATTAGTCAGAAATAGTTAAACCGAGCCAAGTCAAACAGAGGCGGGGGAACATACGACTTATCTGGCCTTAGTTAAATGTGTATCTGTAGCGTCTTTTACTTTACAGCCGGCCACTTTTTGCAGCACATTCTACATTCAATACGCGTCTACGGCGGGGAAAACGTGTCTAGAGTTTCATAATGTAATTCTATATGTAATGTAGAGGCCATAATGTACATTGCCATCTATTAGTGCGCAGCTATAGTAAGGGATCCGGTGTACGGTCGGTGTGTGAATAAAAATGTTTGTTCGTGGAGGTCACAAAGCACATTGGAAGCCGTTTCAATAGTAAAATAATGGTAAATAAACACGAAATGTATGTCTTACTACCAAGTCTTATGTGTTTCTCTCTCCCTTTCGCCTATAATGACGATAACTTTCTGTAAAATGTCCATTATGCCGCTCATATAGAGTTCGTCTTCAATATGTCTTGTTGTTTGTGCACAGCGGGGCCGTGCGTGCGGTGAGGCCATACTTGTTTGTTGTAGGAGGAGCATTTGAAACGGCATATTACGAAGGAAATTATCGGCAAATAATAGGCGAAAGAGAGTTAAAGAAGAAACATCCAGATTTCGGTAGTAAAATACATTTTGTGTTTATTTAACCTTTTTTCAATTGAAACGCTCCAAGTGCTGTGCGTGACGCATTCGATCTACATTCAAGGATTTTTTTTCGTTTCATTCTCGCTGGACGTCATGGAGTAATCATAGCACATATTTTGCAACGTAAAACATCTTGTGATATAACTATATCGAGTGCAAATAGATAATGAAGCCATAGATCGAGTCAAGTACGCAATAAGAATAGAATAGGAACATAGCCATGAATCATGAAATAGTCATAGCACGTACGTTAGCGTAAAAGTTCCTGCTCCGTCTCCCATCTTTCGTGTTTCGCTAATACAGTCAGTATTTTCTTTTCCCTTATAATCTGCATACAATCTCATATTAAAAGCTTAGACTCCTGATTTTATTAATATACGTGTCTCCTTCCCCTCAGCAAAGGCTCCCAATGTATTGGCTTCGTGGCCTCAGTATTCGATAACGTCATTATAATAAATTACGGTCCTCCGGGTGCACACTTTCCGAACTATCTCAACACTCTTGAAGAAGGGGGCGTCCGCCATGCGGCACTCTCTTACGATAGGATCACGTTGCCATCACAGAGCCCTAAAACTTGGTCGCTGGAACCTAACCAGCCCCCGCTCTCGCTGTTCAACGGACGAAGAGCGCATAGATAGGAATCCCCTAGATAGCAGACACCATCCTCCGGAAGAGGACGGGACCCGCCGACCGAGTGGTTACGATGCACACCTTGGTAGATCCCAGCAAGATAATTATACAGCGCTGTGAGAGGCAATGGCAATGAATATGCGAAGCCGGCCCATATCTAAATCGCTCTAGCTGTTTAACTCATGCAAAGCTTGCCGCAAGTTCTGAGCGTGTTAACTAAAGTATTGCCTTGCATGTAGTCCTAAACATCGTCAGCAGAGAGGCGTCTTCCGGACGAGGAGAAGCGCGAATAGTGTAGACATTTGGCAAACTATCTTTTGCATAATATACGTAGACTATGTGCCGAGTGGTCAATGTCACGTAGGCTCACTGCCCTAAGTTGCGATCTCAAACTAAGCGTGCGCCTATAGTGGACACCTTATCACTTAAAATCTAGTGCTATAATTCAGTGCTAGTATCTAATCGCAATAAGTGAACAGATTGATATGTGAAAACCCTGCAGGAATTTGAACGGCACACGCAACTAGTCGCAAAAGAGAACTATCTATAGCAGTTGCAGAGTCTAGCGTCACAGAATAGGTACTGATCCACGTCAGAATTATGCGGGTTTATTACGTATCTGAGTCTAAGAGTTATCGCAAAGCGGTAGGACATAACGTTAATCTACGCAGCGCAGTAACCTGATAGATGCTGCCATACACCTTGGGAGTAGCAATAGCCGTCTGCTGAGGAGAATGAGAATACCGCTATAACTTACTATTCAACGGCCAAATACTAGAGAGATGCCGTAGTACGTAACTTTTATGGAGGGCAGTGAGGTGCAAACGCGATTGGCTACACCTGCCCCGAGGATCCTTGAAACTGAACCGAGTCGAAAGCAAAAGTATCCAGACACTACACACCATCGAGGGGTGTTGACCTTCCTGGAACTGTAGCCGCTCACGCACCACAAGCGAGAATGAGTGTGTCAATATATACTTACAGTAGCATGACATTCTTGAAACGCACATCGTGGGCGTATCACACCTGAGCGAGAGAGCGTTTAGCCGCGACGTGATCGTGTTGGTGAATGCAATTCTCTTGCCAGTACGAATTCCTAATCGCGCTGTTTCGCTGGTTGTGCAGAGCATTGCAGGAGCGAACTTCATATACCGCAGAGCGCTGTTGGCTCGAACCCGTGTATCTCTTGTCTTTCCACTCATTCCTATTGGCCCACCTGTTTGGAACTCGAATTCATATGTCAATTATTATTTTGTACCTCGATGTACTTCAGATACTATCTTCACAACTGTTTACGCTTGCCGAAATACCACTAACTGCTACGTCACGACTTTTGCTGTATCCCGAGTATGACGTTTGCCCGAGCTGGCGAGAGAGACACAACAGTATCAAAACTGGATACACCATAAAAGAGAAAGTAGGATGAGATATTAATGGTGAAATCAGTGCAATTTGCGACTGGCTATACAAATGATTGTACGGAAATCAACTTGGAGCGTTTTACTATAGTGAGAAATATACGCAATAGGGTAAGACTCGAGAGAACACACACACTGATATTACCTTAGCGTGAAACTCAAATCCTGCGATGTGTTCTCTAAAAGGTCGTTATAATCATATACTCTGTTCGCCTATATGGCGCGCCCATGAGATTTCCTCTGGTGCAAATCGCCGCGTGTCTAAAAGATGTTCTTATCCCGTTCTAACCCGAAACCCACAAACAAGTAGGACCACCTATAGCACCGCGACGCACGGCGCTGTGCACAACAACAAGAATATTGGAGATCGAAACTTACTAATCATGAGCGGACATAATGGCATTTACAGAAAGTTATCGTCAAACTTATAGGCGAAAGGGAGTCAGAGAAAACACAGTTTAAGACCTGGTCAGGTAAATACATTCGTGTGCTTATCTTACACAATTCACTCAATCGAACTCTAGCTTGACGCGTCATCGGACATACACAAGCTGAAGTTGTTGATAAACATATCGACGACACAACAGATAGCCACTATAGTTATATTTATGGCCAGATACACATTCAGACGCACCAATAGCTTATATACACCGGATCAACCTACTCATATAGCTGGCACTTTAAAAGATGTAGCCTAAATATACATTATAAGGTATACCCTACCTACTAATACATTATTAAGTAAATACAATATATGTAAAACTCCTAGACACAGTTTATACTATAACTACCCGCGTAGACGGCAGGAGTAGTAGAGTAGAATGTGAAAAGAGAATGATGAGAAGTAGGCAAAAGGAAGAAGGAGAGGAAATGCACGGGAGAGAGAGAACTTAGCATAAAAAGTAAGAGCAGAAAGAAACGGAGACTAGACGAGAAGAGAGTAGCAAGAGACTTAGTACATGAAGAGAGATGAGCAGAGATGAAGAAGAGGTACTATGATGCAAGAAGAGCACCCGACGGAAGAGAGACGCAAGATCCTGTTGTGGACTATGGCTGCGATGAGATATGAAAGATAGAGATAGAGATAGAGGTATTAATCTAGATATTGATGATCAGTGATTAAGTAATAGATAGATATATGATAAGTAAGATTGTAGGCTTACGTGTATTTGAGCCTATATATAAAGAGCATTCGTAACATATATAGTATACTATGCACGCACACCTTCACAAATGGTAGCGACGTCTATCTATATCTCGAAACGAAGATTCCGCTAGCGCAATCTACGATCTGGCAAGACTTGTGCGGCAATCTCGACGACCTATACAAGCTGCGCATCTTTATACAGCGTTATCAATAACCGAAGAGATAAATTCTCGATTCACCGTCAAATGTCTACAAAAATGCATTCTTAATTATTTTCCAATTTCTTTACTTAAAGAAGCGGGTTAAATTTACAAAGATAGGCACTGATACTCTATATATGTTAAAAAATAAAACATATTATTAATTAATTGAATATTCAAATTATAATATTATTATTTAAAATAACTTTATATAGGGTATAATAAAATATCACACAGTTATATAATGACTTATATAGCCGTAAGCGTATAGCGAGGTTGAGGAGATGATTAGTATTAAACTTATAATTATAGTGTAGTGATATGCCTCATCTTATAGTACTTATTATGATGGTTATGCTAGTGATGTATTTAGTATCATAATATAAATAGTGTACTTATGATAAGTCTATCAGCTCAATGCTAAAATACCTTAAAGATCATCAGGAATGGCTTAGTTAAAAGCATAATGAAAAAAAGCCAACGCAGCTAAATGCCTATGTTAACAACGCGCCAAAATGACGTAGTTTGCTATCAAACTGATCGCAATATCAACTCGCTAACCCGTGTAACTCAGATTACATGTTATAATATTTCGCACCATGCCCCAATGCTAAACAACTCCCTATCTCTAAAGACAGAAACACACTCGCGCCATGGGCCTTTTGGCACGTCTTACCCGAAACAGTATGTGTACGATCGTCACCAACAAAGAAACGACGCGATCAAAGCTCATTAGAGACCGGCGAGGTCGACTTGCGCCAACCTACGAATCAGACAACAACTAAACCACAACCGGACGTGCGATGCGCGGCGCGAGTGAGAGCAAACAGTAAACAGGTCGGCACGACTAGAGACAGGGAACTTCCGGCTCACGATCCTACGGCAGAAGCATTAACTCGAGTAATTCTTAAACGAGAAAGACACCCTGGACATGTTAGCAGGGCGATAAATAATCTGGTTATATATAAATAAGCTCTCACCGACGGGAACCTTAATACGACCCTAATCTGACTAACGACGATGAACTGCTCTCGATAGCAAGCTCATGGAAGCTGTTGGAGAGCGAGCGGGAGTCGCGTTACAACCGGTTGCTGAGGGGTTGCGAACTATGAGTTTCCGATCAGTATGGGCGGAGAGCGCTACATAAACCTTTAGAGTGCGAATACAGAGCATGTTCCTGTGACACACAAGGTTGCGGAGAGATGAAGCTTCAAAATGCGCAGTGGGTTTCTCCGACCGGCGAACCACAAAGCTGCGCTTGCGTATGGCGTGGACTTGATAATAAGCCGTGCCAGTGTCCATGTGGCAATCCGTATTAACTTCTTACAAGCTTTACTTGGTGCCCAAGCACGACGGCGCGGGCGGCTGTCGCATGCATACGCGGGTAGCTGACTGACAGATGGAATTTACATTTTGCGGCGAATTTTAATACCTCTCTTATTTGACAACCGAGACAGTTGTGGTGATAATTTTCTGTTTATTATCTTCGAAAGTTATCTGGCATACTATATTTAATGTGTATATTCTTTTTGATATAAGTATCAGCAATAATTATCTGAATACACCAAAATTTAAAAAAGAAAAAATAATAGTGGCTGTGGGCAAAAATATAGTGAAATGCAGTAAAACAGACGACTGCAAAATTGAATATTTATCCATATGACTACAAGAATATCTGTATTGTGTAAATTTTTTTCCATATATCATATGGTCATACATCTAATATGACAATTAACTATATTTTGTATTTTAAATTTAATTCACGTGCATTGCGTTTGCGCACAGATTTCAAATGCTACATGGCGATTTGAGTGCCCTCAATTCAGCGAATATATATCTGTTACTCAATGTACCCGTCTTTAAATTAATAAATTATAACAATAAAATTAATAAATAACATTGATTTATTGCCAACAGTGCGTTGCGCACAGATTTCGCCGCTACAAACGCAGTTCTGCGGCACAACCGATATTGCCCTGCAACCTTGGCCAGAGCAAATATAAATCAAACGTTGAATTTATATGCGCCTGGCCTTGCCTGCCCTGCATCGAGACTAATATATACAATGTATATATTGTATGATATTGTCATATATTGTAATATATCAATGTATTATTTGTTCTCAGGGCCTGCATAACCTTACCTACTGGTGCCACCTTTGTTCGTTACATAAACAAAAAGTGTTGCCAAAATTGTTAGGTAAACGAACCGTCAGATACTAAAATACTAGAAATCAGTGAGAATCGGAAAACTAATAATT
>NW_014577112.1:266027-277487 GCF_000485595.1 Priapulus caudatus | reverse complement strand
CGAATAATATTTGATCTCAATAGATATTGCGCCTTCCCTCCGGACTATCCATGCGCGAGCCACGGTTTCAGGCGTGCAGGTATGGACTGACGAAAAACTGATAATATAGCTTGCTGATGATGGAAAAGGGTGGGGAGACTGGCAGATAGGCGGCAGGGACGATTAGCTGATTGGCGGAGAAGAGAGAGAGGCCTACGCGAGCGACAAGGGAAGCAAGGGATAAGAAGGGAGGGTCGTGAAGTAGCGGAGTTTTTTGCATCCTACAGGCTAGGGGCGCTCTGCTGAATCATAAACGCAGTTCTACTGATAAGGGAATCTATTACAATTTAAATCTGATTTCTTGAGATACCCCTAAGCTATATTAAATGACATATTCATCACAAAATATAACTGCTTCTCTGGTGAGATATTGCGCATGCGCTTAACAGTACTAACTAGCCAGATTGTGTATTGACTTGGTATACGCGCGGCAGGAGTTCTTACATGCAAGGGTCGTCTCCTATTTCGTAGTGAGGTCTACTGATATGAATGCTATTACATAAATTCTATGCAAGGATAACTATTCTTCATCTTAAACTGCAATAATAGCTTGCAAAATTAATATCTTTCTGCGAGAGATATTGCCGGCGTATATAGCCCGTCGAACCAACGGTTCTTAGGCGTGCAGTATGTGACTGACGAAAAACAGTTAATATAGCTTCGCGCTGAGGATGATTGAGAGGTGGGGAGGGACTGCGGGATGTAGCGGCAGGAAAGATAGCTGAGGCGGAGAAGAGAGGAGGCTAAGCGAGAGACAAGGCAGACAAGAAGATAGACGGAGAAGTAAAAGTAGGGAGTTTGCACCGTACAGGCTAGGGCGCGCTGTGCTAAGCATAAAACGCAGTTCTACTGATAAGGAAATTTTATTACATAGGTTGCTATGCTGATAGATACCCTAAAGCCATATTAAATGACATATTCATCACAAAATATAACTCCTCAGAAAATTGCGCATGTGCTAACATGACTAACATTAGCCAGTGAATTGTGTGTACGACTGGTATACGCACGATGTCCTTACGGTGCAAGGTTGTTCTTCCGTATTTTTTAAGTGAGGCCTGCTGCATGAAAATTTTATCATATCAAATCCATTGCTAGGAATGACCGCTTCTTTATTTTAAATTCATAATTCTTTACAAATATTAATCTTTCTTGAATAGTGCGCCATGCGCGGCATCATTTTTGGCATGCAGTACGACCTAAAATATTCAGTACGTTGAATATATACGATATTGTATATATAATATATATACGAATGTACATATCTACCACAGAATCAATAAGACTACTAGTACGCGCGCACGCTACTAGCCTTAATTCATAATACAAGTCTTGCTTTAAATCCATGTGGCAATGGCCTGTAAGACATGTTGCACACACACTTCGGGCCTTTACTTATTAAATCGTTCACCAGCGTTATTAAGATTTCGTCTAGAGACGGTTGGAAGGCGTAATTTAGCCGGCCTTATATTAATGAGGAGAGGTTACGCGTGGGATCAACAGTTTTTACATCTAACTACTCCGAGTGGGCGCTATTACCTAGATGTAAGCAAGAGATCGTGGTTGTTATCTATTTGCGCAAACAAGCAACCAGGAACTGCGCACGGTTAACTGCTCCAGAACGCAACTCTGTGGCGTGTGGCGTTGTCTCGTCCAGCGGAAAAATGAGTTAGCTACGGCCCTGTTTTGATTAACGACTACTTTTCAAACTGCCGAGTATATATATACAGGTGAGAAAGAATCCTTCAAAACGTAATGCCTTTCGCTTAAACAATTCGGAGCGTTTCACGAAGGAGGTAGTAAGATGAAATAGGGCTGTATTCTTTTTGTCTTAAGGCGTGCATACTCTTCATGATGAATGGAATAGCTTGTTTTCGCCACAACTTGTTGGTGCCCTCCAAGCCTTTTGCTCTCAAACGCTGTCAGCACCAAAGCCAGCAACGTTGATTCCAACCCAGAAACCAATATAAAGGTGATGGCCCTTGAGAAAACGCCATTCTGCCGAAACAATATAAACATTTATTAATAACAAGATAAACAAGTATGGTAGCCACGTAATATAAATTAAAGACAATGCACTAAAAAAACGTGTTGAACTGCCTATAATCGCAATCAGACCACTGGATAATTCATAATAATAATCACATCATAATAATAATAACGACGATAATTCATTATTATTATTTATTATATATTATAACAATAACAATATAAATGCCTTGGTTATATTCGCTGAACACTGACCAACTCTAGGAGTCATGACTGTCTTGGCGAAATCAGGTAAAAGATTAATATATAATGCAAACATGCACACGGATAATTTGTTAGGTGTATTATTTCCAAGTTTGCACTCAATTTCACCCATTTTCATTTATGCCCGCACAAATCACACGCAGTCTCCTACCCACCATCATGGACAAGTTAATATCGAGCACGCTAGTTCTTTCCGGTCACGAGTCATAATATGTGGTAAACCTTCCTCGCGGTCTATTTGCTAGATCTTAAATGCTTCGTGCAGCCTTACTTTGCGGCGGAATGTACTCACGGCTTTGTATCCGTTAAACTTGTAGCACTTCCTTCATGTTACGTGGGGATGTTGGTGAGCAATGTGTAGGGTGCCCCGTTCGCACAGGTGTGAGCAAACAACGATGGCCCGCACACTCTCTTTGACGTCCTATCGTTAGCCAAGGAAAGTGCTTTGATGTCTATTAACACATTCGTTCATACTGTATTGACAAACAACTTGTTTGCTTACTGTTACGTGTACGTTTGTTACGTTTGTCGTCACAGATTCAATTACGATGTACAATCAGGCTAATTATGCTTTAGTTCCTTATTTCTCAAATCTAGTTATTTCATTCGATTAACCTCAATCGCTCTTGGTCACCTTGATTTCGTACGGACATCTGCCGGCCAGGGCTGTGTTCTATGTTAGTGGCTTCGTCGTCCGGAGATCAGCGACTAGAGTGAGGCGTGTCCGCGATGCGGACGAGAGCCAAAACTGACACACAGACCACACCAAAAAAAGCCCTGCCACAGCAATCACAGACTACGATCAGTATTTTTACTTATACAGTTATTCTACAACAAACGTTTAGCAATGAAAAATTTGGGTTTGTTGGTTTTCGACTTCTCGATCAAACAAACACGAACCTCCTAATCGCTGACACGTTTGAATATGTGGACCGAAAAATTTTAAAGCAGACGCTAGCCAATGGCATCGCCCTCTCCAGGTTGCCAACAGGGAGATGCTAGTCTTATCGTTACGAAGTCGCCGGTTGGAATAGTATAGGAGCACTTGACATCTCCGCAAGTACGTAGAAAGATCGAGGCCAGCCTCCGTCAAAGCTCCGTACGTCAAACAGTAAAGTTAATGCAGGCAGAGCGCAGTTCGGTGATGACATTACCATCTGGCAACCTTTTAAGCAAGCGCCAGGAAAACCTTTATTAAACAGACGAGCACGCCACGCGTCCGCGCATCAACACCACCCGCCGCCGCACCCGCCACCGACATCATCACCGCCACGGCCACCCCACCAACAACACTTCATCGCTCGCCCCCACCACCACCAGCACCAGCCAAACCTCCACCAGCGACACCACCACACCGAGGCACCACCACCACCATTCACCACCAACACGCACCACCACCACGACCACATCCACCACGCAAAACATACCAGCACCCACCACACCCCACCACACCGTCCACCAGATACCACCACCATCATCATTCATGATGCACCACCAGCCATCCAACAACACCACACCACTGGGTAGGGATCCCACCCCACACCACCAACCCAAACCCCCACCACCACCACCACACCACCACACCACCACCACCACCCCCCCACCACCACCACCACAACCACAAACCACAACCACAACCACCACACACCACACCACTAAACACCACCCACCAACAACAACGAACAATCACCACCACCATCCACACGCACCACACCACCACCACCACCACCATTACCCACCACCGAACACCACCTACCACCACCACCACCCCACCACCCACACCGACCCACGCTACACACCCACATAACACCACCAACAACGAGACAACTACACCAGCCACCACACACCACCACCACCACCACCAACAACAACAACAACAACAACAACAACAACAACAACAACAACAACAACAAAACGGCCACCGCCACTGCCACTACCACAATACTTTCACAACACCACTATAATTAACAGTAAGAATTAACCAAGTTGCGACGTGACAATGTATACGTGTAGATCAGATAAGGCACACATCAGAGACTCACCGGCATAAGTGAAGCCCACAAGTTTACTCCTCTCTAGCGGTGGTGCCCAGTGCGACCAAACTGCATGCATGGATGGAAACACAACACCCTAACGAAAGAATATTGCGATGTATAAAACGGCGCCATTGCAACCCAGTGATATTTATATATTATATCAAGAGCGTATAAATACCTTCTTTATACGCTCTTGATTATATTTATGTCCCAATAAATACGTCCCATATGGTCGAGATTACTGCCCAGTGTCCGATTGAGGTCCGTGTATATTCTTTGATAAAAAGATTTTACTTGTGTATATCATTTTCAAGAATGAAACTAGGGCGTTATTGCTGACGTTGTTAACGTCGTACGATGTTATTTTATTTTCATTTTCTTCTGAAAGAACCGATTAGTGTAGAGATCTATCACTGGCGTAGTTTTTCATAAATAAATACAAAAAGATACATATTATAATAAAATTTCCGTCGGTCCTTCACTTTTCATAAGTCCTAGGCGGAGTACTCACTATTGGATGATATGGCTTTGTTGTTACTCACCTCACCCAGACCTTGGACGATGCGCAGGAATACCAGCAACATCCAATGCTTACGGGCACCGAGAGGTGTGAGCAACGTGGCAATGGCCGTCAGTAGCATGGCGTAACCGAACACTCGCTTCCCTCCGTAGCGCTCAGAGATCCAGCCGCCGGGAATCTGCGTCACCAGGTAGCCCCAGAAGAACGAACCCAGAATCAAGCCTTGCTGTTGCTTGTCCCACAGGAACGCGCCATCCTAGGGGAGATGCAACGCATGTTACCAATCTATAAAGATCCATTGCGCATCGCCATCAAAGAGCATGGGGGTTCTAGTGGCACCAGATGTTATAAATAATATGTACATATATGAATGAATGAATGAATGAATGAATGAATGCATGCATAAATGAATAAATAAATAATGTAAATGAATAAATGAATGGCATGGCGAATGGTAAGTTCTCGATATAACACATATATACAACGCGCATCACCTCTGACTCTCCTTTGTCGTCTGTTTCTCCATTGGCACATTCGCCATCGTCGATTGGCACATAAAGCGCTGACAGGTTCTCGGAGTGTGAGGCCATGTCGATGGCCGTGTAGTTAACCATGCAGACGAGACCCACGCTGAGGTTGATGCGCAGAGCATACAGGTTGAGAAATCCGAAGAAACCGACGACTGCGAGGATCATGCGCTGAGAACAGCAGAGAGGATCTGCGGCGAATATAGAGATAATAGATATAACCCCCAATGGAGAGAAAGAGAGAGCAGTAGGAGAAAGAGAGAGAGAATGAAGAGAGAGACGAGAGAGAGAAGAGAGAGAAAGAGCGAGCGCGAGAGAGACAGATGGAATTAGGATCTGCGGCGAACATAGAGACGTTTACATGTCGTAAATAGATAAATCACGTAGTATTGATGCATTTTCGCTTTATTATTCAATAACATGAACATACATGCTATCATGAGCATTAATATTATATCAGGAGTGAATAAGAATAGATCTATTACTCCTGATAAAATTCAATTCTACAACATTAAGCTTTGCTTCGCAAGCATCGCATCCCGCGTCCAGACTTCCCACCCTATGCTAATGTAATATGAAAATGGCGCGCACGGCACAGCGTCGGTCGCCGTTAAACTGCCAAGACTATATTTCTTCTTCGGCCGATCTTATACGTTTAAAACTAGCGAAGCTGGACGGACCGACGCGCACGTGTGCATGGTAAAATGCGATCTATAATATTCAGCTTTGCTCCCAGCATCATGCCCTGGGTTCCCACGAATTATAATGTGCATTGCAAATAACGCTCGCACGTCGGTCGCCGTTGCCTCCAAGAAAAATTTTCTTCGGCCCGAAAACATACGTTCAATCTGGAGCCAGGACGGACCCACCGCACGAGTGTATGATAATGATAATTATGTATGATGTGAATGATATGATATACACGAGGAAAGTAACAACGAATGTAGCGCTTATATTATTTACGATAAACGCACGGCGCGCCCTAGAGTCTGTTAATAATTAATCAGGTGCCTTACGAGCTTCAACCTGTTGATCACACCCAACAAAATACAAGTGTCGCGTTGCATGAAGGTACACGCGACGGTGACGTAATAGGTATATACAGCGAAAATAAAGCCACATGTAAAGCGGTTATCACCAAACTAGTTTTCACTTCTTGCTTACATGATATACGCGTATGTCCGCGAATGTGAAAATTTTTCGCGACGTGCATTACGCGCGTACGTGCTTCTCGGCGCTGTGTCATAAATACTGTGTCATAATACTGTGTCATAAATACTGTGTCAGAAATTTACTTTTAGAAAAGCACAGTATCGTGAAAAACAGTTTTGGTTCGATATGGTAGCGTTTCCGCTATAAATCCACTACTGTATATATTTGCGTATTATGTATACGACGCTCTCGCGCCTTCACTGTAGATGGTAAATGACTTCAGGGAGAAATCGCGTCAAAAAACAATATTATGAGTCCTTCACTATGCACGTTACGAGTTTTCGCCGAGACAGAGTCCGCGAGTTTCTACCGTTGTAGGCCTTTTTGCTTCCCGCTATCCTATAGCTACTATAGCGTGAGCGGAAGGGGCTACCCTGGCAGAGTTTTACCAGAGAGTGACCCTATCTGCTTTTCTCGCCGGCTCTTGCAATGGTGCTAAAAATAATAGGCGCTTTAGTAAAGCTCGTATAGGGTCTATGTCCCTGGACCTCTGTTTGACCTGGCTCGTTTAGTCTATTTCTGACTAACCCTAACTACCCTAACCCTAAACCCTATATCTATATTATATATTATTACCTTCGCCAGGGGCTTGACGGGGGTTATGTTTTCACGCGGCGTGTGTTTGAGTGCTGGTTTGTGTGTTGTGGGTTTGTGGGTTTGTTACATGTCATGTTTCAGTTCCACTTCCGCTAGGTGCGCTGGCTGTAGACTTACAAACAGCCAACCACAGCTAAGGGGCAACCACAGTCCTCCCCCACCTGCACGCTCGCACTCAATCCGGATCCAATTAATTATTTAATTAATTAATTAATTAATTAATTTTTCCACTTAATTAATTAATTAATTAATAAAAATTTCACATTGAGAAGATTCAGCTGCCTTGGCGGAGGTCTGTGCTCTCTGAGTGCGTCTAGTAATATATATATATATATATATATATATAATTAGTCAGAAATAGCTAAACGAGCCAGGTCAAACAGAGGTCAGGGGAACATAGACCTTATCTGCCTTAGTAAAGTGTATCTGTAGCGTCTTTACTTTACAGCCGGCCACTTTTTGCAGCACATTCTACAGTCAATACGTGTCTACGCGGGGAAAACGTGTCTAGAGTTTTCATAATGTATTTATAATGTATGTATAATGTAATTGGCCATCTATAGTGCCAGCTATAGTAGGGATCCGGTGTACGGTCGAGTGTTGAATATCAAATGTTTGTTCGTGAGGCCACAAGCACTTGGAGCGTTTCAATAGTAAAATAATGGTAAATAAACACGAAATGTATTTACTACCAAAGTCTTAATGTGTTTCTCTACTCCTTTTCGCCTATAATTGACGATAACTTCCTGTAAATGCCGCTCATATTAGAGTTCGATCTCAATATTCTTGTTGTTTGTGCACAGCGCCGTGCGTGCGGTGTAGGCCTACTTGTTTGTTGTAGAGGAGCATTTGAACGGCATTTACAGGAAATTATCGGCAATAATAGGCGAAAGAGAGTAGAGAAACATCAAGATTTTGGTAGTAAATACATTTTGTGTTTATTTACCTTTTTTTCATTGAAACGCTCCAAGTGCCTGTGCGTGAGGCATTCGATCACATTCATGGATTTTTTCGTTTATTCTCGCTGACGTCATGGATAATCATAGCATATTTTGCAACGTAAACAGCTGATATCGAGTAAATAATAATGAACATAGATCGAGTCAAGTACGCAATAGAATAGAATAGGACATAGCATGAATATGAAATAGTCATACGTACGTAGCGTAAAAGTTCCTCTCCGTCTCCCATCTTTCGTGTTTCGCTTAATACAATCAGGATTTTCTTTCCCTTACAATCTGATACATCTCATATGTAAAAAGTTAGACTCCTGATTTTATTAATATACGTTTCATTCCCTCACAAGGCTCTCATGTATTGGCTTCGTGCCGTAGTATTCGATAACGTCATTAATAAATTACTGCTCCTTGAGGCATGTGTTTTTCTGCCATATGCTATTTCTTTTATAAACGCGCTATACAGCAGTTTACCGTATAGAGAGTGCGAATAGTTGACACTCTCGGCAAAGCTCACTCAAGAGCTGAACAGCTGAAATAAACAGGTGTTCTGTTCTGGTTACTTGTTAAATGATCTACTAATGCTATCGAGGCTAAGCAACTCCAAGGCACCTCGTGGCGACTTTCCGACTAACTTCTCACATCTTACGCCTCTACCTCAACCAAGAGCCATAATAGACCTATAGCAGACACTGTGAGAGCAATGGCAATATGGCCGCCTCTTTGCTGCTGTTTAACCATGCAAGCTTGCCGAAGTTTACTTATTAATTATTGCCGGTACCACTCGTCGCTACCTCTTCCGGACGAAAGCCGAATTGTGTAGACATTTGCAACTATCTTTTGCAACTAATATAGTGGTCATGGCGCAATGTAACGTAGCAGCCTATAAGTTGCGTAAACTACGCGCTTACACCTTATATAATCTAGGCTATAATTCAGTCTAATTAATTGCAAAGAAACAGATTGATATGGAAACCCTGCAGGAATTTAACGGAACCAACTAGCCAAAGAACACTATAGCAGTTTCAGGTCAGGCCAAGTGTATGATAAGGGTAGAATTATGCGGGTTTACCGTTAAGGCAAGCGTGGACATGACGTATCTCGCCGGGTAACTATGATCTTCTCCTTATCATAGCTCTACCCCCCTTACGCCCATATAGGGGGGTATATAGGGGAGGGGGGCACCCTACACCTTGCCCGATCCGAACTCATCAAGCATTCGCCACAACCCCATCGAGAGGGTGTTAACCTCTCGCTCACCACCACAGTGAGTGTGTATATACTTACAGTAGCTGACATTTCCCTCGGCGTCCATGACGGAGCGCGGGCTGTGTATGACCGCAGACGATCTACGGCGTGTTTCGGCTGGTTGTGCGGAGCTTGCAGACGACTCCATATCCGCAGCGCGTGTGCCGAACCCGTTCTCTTTCTCACGTCCTGTTGGCTTCAATTGCTCCACTCACCGTCCACACGCGCACCTCTGTATGCGGTAGTTTTCGCTCGCAATTTCAGCTGAAAAAAAATAGAGAGAGAATTTAAATAATCTGAATTTGGTGTGAAAATGATTGTAGGAAATGTGTATGTTGAGTACGCGTAGCCGGACGCACCGACTAGCGTGAACTCACCCCTAGGCGTATAACATATACGGCGCTGCTTCTGTCCCGTGTAAGTTTACCGTGCACCGACCACACACGCAACGATCTCGCGTCTGAAAAACCAGTAAAATTATACACTTTTATCAGAAATACCACCATCGTGGCAGTCCTAAACAAGTCGCAAAATTGTATAGGTATGTGATAAGGCACCCATCAGAGACTCACCGGCATAAGTGAAGCCCACAAGTTTACTCCTCTCTAGCGGTGGTGCCCAATGCGACCAAATTGTGTGCATGGCTGGGAACACGGCACCCTAGCAACAGAACGACGCCATATGTAACACATGCGTCTTTACAGGCTAGTTATATTCACAATGTTCCTTTATGGATCCATAGTTACATATCATAATAAATAATTATGTATTTTATATTATTATAATTAGGAGTGAATAAAAACGGTTTTTATTTATTCACTCCCTATGTAATTAACTAAACTCTTAATATATCGATAATTCTACACGATCCTATCTTTCCATGAACGGCAGTGCGTACGGCAGACTACATTGCGCACCTCTCCCAGACCTTGCACGATGCGCAGGAATACCAGCAACATCCAATGCTTACGGGCACCGAGAGGTGTGAGCAACGTGGCAATGGCCGTCAGTAGCATGGCGTAACCGAACACTCGCTTCCCTCCGTAGCGCTCAGAGATCCAGCCACCGGGAATCTGCGTCACCAGGTAGCCCCAGAAGAACGAACCCAGAATCAAGCCTTGCTGTTGCTTGTCCCACAGGAACGGGCCATCCTAGGTGAGATGCAACGCATGTTACCAATCTATATAGCGCCAATCGACAATCTATCTCTATAAAATCTGGAAATCTCGTCATGATTCGTCATGCACTGGTGCTAGCGGTTACTAGCGCTTTCGCTCCCACACACCTACATAAATATATTAGCGGGACAAACGGAATGTTCATTTGGAACGCGCATGACCTCTGAGTCTCCTTTGTCTTCTGTTCCTCCACTTCCGCACTTGTCAACGTCAGCTGCTGACGTATGGAAGTCCGACGTATTCCCATTTTGTGAGGCCATGTCGATGGCCGTGTAGTTAACCATGCAGACGAGAGCAACGCTGAGGTTGATGCGCAGAGCATACAGGTTGACAAATCCGAAGAAACCGATGACTGCGAGGATCATGCGCTGAGAACCCCAGAGAGGATCTGCGGCGAATATAGAGATAGCAGATATAAGAAAGAGAGAGATGGAATTAGTTGGGAAAAATTCAGCAATATAAGGAGAAGGTGAGAGAAGAGAGACAACATCGTACCTTAATTATTTTCTCCTCTTCATCTCAATTTATCGATTTGCCCCTCCACTCCTTATTCAAATAACTATGTATGGAGCAATTTATTATATTATTATAATGATATACTGATATCAAACTATTTATTATACCATATGTTAATAAATATTTAATAAAAATATTCCTAAAATTTATTTACAGATATTGTTGCTAATTAGATTATTTATTACTATATCATTATTAATAAATATTTATATATAGCAATTTATTCTAATTTGAGTGAGTTATGTAACGTTCTCTGCTAATATAACAACGCTTGCGTTTTCTATTTCTTTTTTTTGTATATTAATATAATTAATATAGATATTTATTATATATATATAATTATATATATATCATATATATATATATGATATCTATAAA
>NW_014577112.1:253113-266002 GCF_000485595.1 Priapulus caudatus | reverse complement strand
GTTGCCCCGTAACTCGCACACAGCCTAGAAACTAAAGTAAATTATAATGACTTGTTTGGCGGCAAATAAGACATATATAATATGATCAGTTACTCTTCTACGCGGGTCGAGGTGCATGGAGAGTGCATTGGTGAAGCGCGCAAGACGCACGTACACACACATACACAGACACACACCATAACACAGACAAACACGGCCGCGCGCACGCACACCGCAACACGCACTACGCACAACACACACACACCAGCCATCGGAGTGGCTGTTCGTGGCCTCCGTGAGCAAGGGTCAAAATTCCATTCCACGAACTTCCTTTGTTGATCGCCATTGATCGTCATGGCCATGTCGCGGGGGCATATTTTAAACCAAAGGAAATCTTGGTCCACAGAAGAGTAGGCACTAATATCTTAAGGTATAATTGGCAATAGATACATGATACAATGGATAGAGTATATGCGTTCTGCCAGCAGACTTACATGATACAAGCTGAATTCCACTCGGCGTCTATGACGGAGCGCGGACTGTGTATGATCGCAGACTGTCTTGGCCTCCGTGAGGAGCGAGCAAGATGACGATTCAATGCCACCGTTTATATCGCCAGACCCGTTCTGAGTCCCTCACAGTCCAGAGCGGGACCGTACGTAAATATAAACAGCAATCTGTCCCGGCTGTGCGCTACGTCTTCCGTCACTCGCGCGTCTTGCATCTGTCTGCCTCGTTCTGTCTTTCTGAGCTGTCTTTCTCTCTCTACTCCTCATCTCTCTCTCTTCTTCTCTCTCTCAACTCTCTCAATCTCTCTCTCTGTCTCATGCATCTGCTCTCTCGTTCTCTCTCTTGCTCTCATCTCTCTTCTCTTCTCATTTCTACACTCTATTTATCAACTCTTCTCTCCTCTTTCTCTCTTAGCAGACACAACACAACACTCTCTAATTATATATATATAGTATACTGGCTGCCCTATGCACCTGCTGTACGCCGTTGTTTTCGCTTGCACGCTTTCACCTGAATAGAGAGACAGCCGCGCCCGACGCGTGCGCTTCCCTACACGTTACTGAATGTGGCCTTGGGATAACAGTAAAAAGTTATCTAGGTAGAAGTTGACGTTCGCAACTGCCACGAGACGACCGATATGTCGGCAAAAGGGCGTGAATACAGCAAAGCAAACGGTTCTCCGTTATGTCTGTCCTATCAGTTGTGATTTATGCGCGCCCGCGCCCATTGTAATCGTTCGATGTCATACGTGCAGCAGTTGATAATTAGACTAAGCCACTCGTTAAATGTATAGGGCCTTCGTGTTGTTCCTTACGCGAATAGTGCAGCGTTCGCGACCAAGCGTTCGAAGTCCACACACATTGACGATTGACTCCGTATTTGGTGCATGGAGTAGCAGCAGAAAGGCTGGCAGGAAGCGGTGGCATGAACAACTAACTCGAAACTGATCATAATATAAACACCACGAGGAGGTTTTCGTAGGCATTTTTTTCGAGAGACCACGCTGCTTCCCCCCAACGTTTGTAAATTCAATGATCACATGCTCCCTCCGTCGAACACACGTGTATATTGGGCAAGGCATACCGCCCACCCGATACGCAGCGAGCGCTTCGTGGCATGCACGTTGATGAGCACCTTAGACCTGCGAGCTATAATTACCAATCCGAGGCTATAGCCGAATCGACAAAGTTGAATAGAATCGAGTATGAAATCTAGCGCCTTTTTCGTCGAAAGGTACACGAACGCGTGTGGCCATATATTGTGGAGTCGAATTATTATATAATCCGGCAGATATTATTGGGCAGGCGCGAACCCCGATTAAAAAATAATATAAAAATAATCAAATAGATTAAAAAAACTAGAAAACGAGGCAGTTGTCGCCAACTACATGTATTCCCCGGTGATCTAGTATAAATGGAATATGTAAGGACGTAGAAAGGCAGGTAAAGTTAAATAACGTCGCAAAAGACAAAGGTTTGCCAGACGCGTGTGCGCTCAGAATGTGCAAGTATATGGAATCTGGTTTACCTAGGAGGCCGAAGAGGAAATGTAAGTCGACGGTGAATGTCTAACTGAAGGTCAAGGCAGTGGGTTTTGTATGCGAGCAGACCATTCTCCCCCAAGATGTGTAAGCATACGCAAGTTGGTCGCCTAGGTCCAATTAGGGCTGAGTTAAGAGAGCGAAAGGGAAATATGATCAAGGTCAAGGTAAAAAGGTCAAATAAAGGTCGCAGTGACCCTGGTTTTGGTACGCTGGCCAGCCTTCTTCCCCAAGAGTGTAAGTATGAACCAAGTTTGGTCACAAAAACTAGGTCAACATTTAGGGGCCGGAGTTATATATGAAAATATGATTCAAGGTCAAGGTAAAGGTGAAATAAAAGTCGCCCAGGAACCCTGACCTGGTGGCAGTTTTTACCGCGATTCGAAATCATCTTCAATTTGGTATTGAAAGAGTGCGTTATGGTAAAGCGAAGACAGCCCAATTAGTTTTGGTGTGGGCCGGAGTTATCGTTGGCATGGATAACAACATTTAGTGGAAGATATTGTAGAACGCCTGTAACTTGTGGCGTGTTTTTAACACGATTTGTCATGAAATTGGCACACAGGGCCGAATAACAGTCCATAATATATTTATATATTATATGTAGTATAGATATATATATTTGATGACAATCATAAATTTAAATATAAAATTTAAAATACAGAATTTTTAAATACAAATATTAAATTAAAAATTTTTATTTTTAATAATTTTTTAAATTTAAATTAAATATAAATTTAAATATAAATTTCATGACAAATCCGGTAAAAAGTGGCAGAAGTTACAGGTTCTAGAGTATTTCGACAAAAAATGTTGTTACGCGGAAATGACAACCGATGACGATCGGCGCCCACACCAAAAACGATAGCCGTATTCCTTTACGGTACGCAGCCTTCCATTGCGAAATATTGAAAAAAAAAGATGATCGCGACAGAAAGAACTGCAGCCGGTAGAGCGTATCACGAAGGAAATCTCTGCGGCGGACGGCCAGGCCGGCGGCGGCGCGACGATGCAAACACATAGTATCCCCACGAACTTCGTTCGGGAGATACCAAAAGGGAAAGTCGCGATCATGTTAGTCCCGCGATCTCAGGCTGGAGAGCGTATCCCAGCACTGCATACTGGCCGGCCTGCTACATTGGCAATCTTCCGAATTCTGTCTTAGGATGTTATATATATTATTATTTTATTATTAATTTTTATTTACTATTGGCCCGGCCTTTTACATAAAATGATAAAGCGCAGGCACATCGATATCGCAAACAGAACTTGAACAACGGACTGTTCACATTGCCTATAGAATATTTCGATTCTTTGTTCACTCAAACATAAAATACCATAGAAGCGACGAGTAAAACAGCTTTATTTTCCTGACTTTTATAAAACATTTCTACATTATTTATTCCAGTCAGACTGCCACTTGCTCGAATATTAACTGACCAGTCCGTCTTTTATAGGTATCACCTACTTCTAATATAGCAAGAATGAAAACACCAGCAACATTTGCTTGGCAACAACACATAATAACATTTGTTAAACATAAGAGTATAACATCATATTAATAAATAAGATTTATGCATATATAACAATAACTCGCAGGAATCGCCCGATTGCGCAATTGTCAAGAATGGCAACATAAACAAAACGCTCACGCCCGCCCCCATTACTAATGCAGCCATGATTTTAGAGTCTATATACGAATCTTGGAGGGCCAAGATTGCTATGGAAGCGTACATACACCATCCCGTGTTGCCAGACCAAACGTGCGCGTTAATATATAGATATCAGTGGTTATAAGAAATGCTTTCTGCCAACCAGTAAACTGCGCACGCGCCAAAATGACGTAGTTTGTATACCAACATGATCGCATATCACTGCTAACGTTCCTCGTTACATTTATAATATTCCACCATGCATGCACTCTTTAGATGAAAACTCGCGCCATCCTTTGCACGTCCTTACCGAACAGTATGTGTACGATCACCACAAAGAAACGACGCGATCAAGCTCTATTGAGGCAGTCGACTGCGCACGATAGAACACTAACAACCGGCGTGCGTGCAGGATAGCAGCAGTACTGGCGGCGA
The DNA here is from genome assembly GCF_000485595.1 of Priapulus caudatus. Classification (NCBI taxonomy): domain Eukaryota; kingdom Metazoa; phylum Priapulida; class Priapulimorpha; order Priapulimorphida; family Priapulidae; genus Priapulus; species Priapulus caudatus. The sequence goes on along the minus strand of NW_014577112.1, from coordinate 261,886 downwards.
TAGAGGAAGGGAACTCGGCTCAGATCCTCGGCGAAGATACTCGAGTATTTTCGAAAGACACCACGTGTTAGCCTAACGGTTATAAATAAGCTCTCACCGACGACACTTAATACGACGCCATCTGCAACGACGATGGACTGCTCTCGATAGCAGCTCTGGAAGCTGTGGGAGCGACGGGAGCGCGTACACGCGGTTGCTGGGTGCAACTATGTTCCGCTATGGCGAGAGCTTACATAAACCTTTATGAACAACTTCCGTGCCCGTGCGGAGGTCAATGCGTGGTTTCTCGACCAACCACAACTCTGCTGTTGGCGTTTGTATAGCCGCTGCAGTGTCCATGTGGCATCCGTATTACTTGCTTACAAGCTTTACTTGGTCCAAGCACGACGGCGCGGGTGTCGCATGCATACGCGGGTAGCTGACTGAAGATGGATATTTACATTTGGGCGAATTTTAATAACCTCTCTTATTACAACGAGACAGTTGTGGTGATAATTTTCTGTTTATTATCTTCGAAAGTTATCTGCATACTATATTTATGTGTATATTCATTGTGATATAAGTTCAGCAATAATTATCTGAATACACAAATTAAAAAAAAGAAAAATTAATAGTGCTGTGCAAAATAAGTGAATGCAGTAAAACAGACGATCAAAATTGATATTTATCCATATGGGATTATGACTATAAGATATCTGTATCTGTGTAAATATTTTTTCCATATATCATATGGTCATACATCTAATATGACAATTACTATATTTTGTATTTTAAATTTAATTCCGTGCATTGCGTTGCGCACAGATTTCAATGCTACATGCGATTTGAGTGCCTCATTCAGCGATATATATCTGTTACCAATGTACCGTCTTTAAATTAATAAATAAATAAAATAAAATAAATAAATAACATTGGATTTATTGCCACATGCGTTGCGCACAGATTTCGCGCTACAACGCAGTTCTGCGTGCACAACCGATTGCCCTGCACCTTGGCCAGAGCATATAAATCAACGTTGATTTATATGCGCTGCCTTGGCCTGCCTGCATAACCTTACCTACTGGTGCCACCTGTCGTTACATAAACAAAGTGTTGCCAAATTGTTAGGTAACGAACCGTAGAACTAAAATACTAGAATCAGTGAGAATCGGAAACTAATAATTCGCTTATTGCGTATAACATATAATTGTTGGTCAATTATATTCTAATTGTCATTTAAATATTTACTTGATATTACAAATGTAATGATTATAAACATCTATTAGAGTCTCTGAGGCATAATAATTAATATGCCTCATATTGCGTATTTTACTCCTCGGAAAACAATATAAGTGATTATTATTATTATTATTATTATAAGCGATTCATCAATATTAAAAGATGAATACTCAATGTGCAATATGATTCAAAATCACAACGGTGTACCAATGCACACAGTTTGCATATCTAAATTTTGACCATACTCACCCAGTCCGCAATGATGCGGTTAGGTTAGGTCAGATATAAAATTTTAGATTGGGATTAGAGTTAGTGTGGTGATGACTGAATCAATAACAATTAATTCAATTTGTGTGGTAATGCGCTGATCATAGAGAATAGACCTGAACCCACTACACGCATGCTGCAGATCTATATATAGTGCCGTTTGGCATTACTCGTGATTTAAACAATAAATGACCATTTAAAATATTACTCTGCGGATTTTGGTTTTATATTTACAAAGTCTCTTTTATTTAAACAACTTAGAAAATTATTTTTGGATATTACTAGCTACAATGGCGACGGTTGTGCGCGTTGGCGATAAGAGCGAACAAGTGAGCATCTATAAATAATGACTTGAAACAGAGAGGATTTCAGGTCGCTAGTCAACATTCAACATTCGTTGCATTTCCAAAAAAAGGTAAATCTAAATGTTATTTTATCACGTAGTGTGCACGTATTATGACAACAGACAGTATCAAACGTAATCGTATCAAAATTATTATTAATATTACTCGTGCAGATGTTGTTATGTCTACTCTAGGCCTAGGCTATATAATTATAAGTTAGGGCTTAGGCTAGTGCCGAAACTTAGTTAGCGACAGAGAATATCACGCACGAAATATCGGCCCTAAAATTTCACACATGTTGTTGTCGTGGCATAAACACTACGTATGTGATGATGTATCGGAAAGGCTAGACAGAATAATCCCTGGGCTAGAGTGTACAGCCAGAGACCTCTGCTACCATTATTACACTTGCAAAGACTAGGGTTATTGTTTACGCTGTGGCTACGGGTACGGCAGCCGTATCTTAATGTCTCGAGGCTGGAGGTACGGCAGTCCATTCGCTTTCATACTTAACGAGATAAAGATGGCAGCAGGTGGCGCCAGATTTCGAAATAACGCCTTGGGAAATAAATTCATGATTTGAGAGTTTAGATGAGCTAGAACCCTAACCCTAACCCTAACCCTAACGCCAAAAAAGGGCTTCAATGAACGACGGCTGTCGTACCTCCAGCCACTGCGTACCGGGTATTGTTTATGCTAGGGCAGGGGTAGCTCCAAGAAACGGTCTTTGCTAGGGTTAGGAGACCCTGTGTATATTGGCGTTAGTCACACAGCCTGGTCGGGTTAGGGCAGGGGTAATGCTGGGGTTGGCAAAAGTCGAGGTTCATGTTTCCATGTTCTACCCTAGTAAAGTAACATTTAATCTTGTTTACATCTATTAAACAATTATATACAGCTTTGTTTCACACAGTTGCTTTGTATTACGTACCAATCGTGGTATATATATATAACCATGCACTTTGGTGGAAGCAACTAGAAGATGAAATTATGTACGTTTCTAAAATCATGTACATCATTATATATGATACTTGCAATTATTTCCCATTATAATAGTTTTTTTTTGCTGTGGTGTATAAAGTGTGTAAATGATATTTGCACAGCTTGAGCCAATTTTGAAATATTAACACTAGATAAGTAAAACTGTAGGTGATGCAGAAATTCATTGTACCAAATTAGGTTTATGAATTGAAAGTACAAGGGTGAGCTAAGTGCATTGAGAGTGTGCATGTGTGACATTAATGCATGAGGCAATACTGATGATAACTTTTGATTGGGACTTCGGCAAGGCTTTTTACAGACGTTCAGGGTTCTCCTCAGGATGAAATTGAAACAGGGGGAGGGGAGGGGGTAGGGGGAGGGGAAACTAGGGTGGTCCGGGGGGCGAAATTATTTTCCCCACGAGAGTTCCGGATACACCATAGATAGTGTTTGGTACTATGCCATGCGTATATAAGATAGCTGAGTCGGTTTAAAATTAGTGTTAGGGTTAGGGTTGGGTTCGCATAAACAAACGATCGATTCCCGCGCTGTCAAACTTTTATTGTGGTGGAATTTAAACGTGGCGCAACGATTGAAACAAGGGGGGGGGGAGTATTCCCAAACGGGGCGGGCGCGCCCGGTTTGCGCAACGTAGGGAGGGGCCTGACGTTACAGCTTTGAGCATTATTATTGTAAAGTAAGATTATTGCAAGTTGCATTCTGTGTTAAAGTAAGGGTTTCGAACAATTTTCCTGACCGTTCTTGTATTTTCCGAACTTACATTACTGACTGCTATTGCGCGTGTAACAGCAGGTGTCAACAGTAAGGCTAACATGTCTTAGAACACTTGCACCATGTTAGTTTCACCAAAAAATGCATCGAAGTTGTTGACTTCTTGTTGACGCGGTTACATGATGATGCCACTTGTTTCTCGCGAGACCCTGTCCATAAAACTTGTTTATGGCAACTTGCATCATGAAGTAATCATGATGCTGCGCCAGTCTATAACCCCTTACATCACTCAGCACTTTTGTCTGGTGGCACCAATAACTAGGTAGTTTTGTGTGTTTTGATTCACCGAGGTATATCTGATATAAATCACAGCTGATGTTTTCTCTTATAGAATTTAGAATTTAGCTATTTTTCTACATCTCCCATATTTAATTAACTCTACAGCATCTTGGATGTACTTCATGGAAATTGTAAATGCATTAGAGTAAGTAATGATCAGCAAAGCTGATTAGGTGATTATTTAATGATTCATGATGATAAGTTGGTATATTATTATATCTGTGGGTCAGAAAATGCATGAAATGTTGTGGGTATGAGTGGATAGTTCCATTATTAACGTTCATGTAGTTTCTTTAAATGTTCAGTGTTTCATACTGCAATTTGTATCACGTAATCTTTGTTTCTGTTTCACCATAAAATGGTCGTTCCCAGCACGTTTTTTTTTTGTAATGTACAAATTGGGCAGGATCAATCCATCGTTAGCATTCCGTTTTTTTCGTTTTTGCTATCATCGCTATACCCCACTCCACAATTTTCTATCCTTTTTGAAAAACTCCAACATGCTTCTTATTTTGTTTAAGCACAAAATGTTTAGTATCCCTGTTTCTATTTTTGTAAAGATAGTTTTAAACTTTTGGTGGGATAAATAGTTGAGCAATGTTTTGCTGAGCTGGTAGTGACTGTACTTACTTTTCAAGCTTGAAACTCGCAACAATTTATTTTTACTTGTGAATCGTAGCTAGCGTGAGACCTAGTCTTTTCATGTAACTCAGGCTGCAGTGTGCAGTGAGTAGTGTATGTTGTGCAGTAAGTAAGCATCAAATTGGCCAGGGCCTAATCAAAGCCGTTTTTCATACAGAATACAGGCACCCAAATTACGACCCTTAGCAAAACGCCCAAATTACAAAATTCATAAAACGCCCAAATTAGCAGAGCTCTGAAAATTGTGAAAATTAAATCTCCATGTTTCTATCGTTATAGTGGTTTATCCTGTTACTTATCTGAGATAAAAAGAAAACATATCCATGAATATATATTAAAAACAATATCAGGATGATATTAATTTTAATGTTATTATACATCTACTATACCTCAAATATATTTTCCCAAAACAGTCCCAAACGATTTTTTTCGCTCACCATGGGTGCCCATATTAAGCAGCTAGATTAGTCACTGTTGACAGACATATACAATCCGAGTTTATACTTGTATGTCTGTTGGTAATCATACTATAAATGTGGAATACATTCACTAAGGTATAATTCGAGTCCAATAGCATTGGGTTTATTTTGCGCTATTTAAAAGACCACAGAAATTGCGCAAACAAAGATCTGGCTAATGTATGTTATGTGGAGAGATTTGAAAAAAGATGGTGATATCTTATTTCAAACATGCTTGCTTGCACTGCGTTCTGTATGGCGTGTTAAACATGCATATATATATATACCCCGTGCTAAGAAAATAATCGCTATCTATAATGTTCCCGCACTTAACTATCATTTATTATCTTGTGTTTGGAAAACTGGAGCGAGCATTGATGACTTTGAAATGTATCTTTGATATCAGTATGATGATTGATGATTGACACATACGGCTTATGATGGACCTGGCGCGCTTTCTAATTGTAGCGTTGTTGTGTCAAGAAACAGCTGCATAATTCCAGCGCAACCTAGTGTATACTTGTGCTAGGGGGAGGGGTGCCGAAACAGAAACACTAAATGGATAAAATATCGCGGAAAGTGTTATTTTGGTAACAGGGAAGTGCGTCGCGGGGAGCCGTTTGCGAGTTTGAGAGCATCGGAGGTGATGATAGTTCCGCTGACGGTACTACTAGAAATAAGCTCGGCAGATATCGATCACGCGGCCGATTGCATGTTGACGGGTGTGTTTCAAACAACATCAGCAGCCGCTCCGAATTAACGTAGGATCGAAAATGGCACTATGTAGATGCAGTAATTGATCTGGAATTGACCTGGAATTGGCCTGGAATTGGTGGGGCTAGCCAACTCGAGTTATTTCGTTTACCATGTTCCATGTTACCAGTTCGGCATGGGTTCGCAATGTTTTGTTGTCCATCGAGGCCAGTCTTCAATAGTACTCGACTTCTTAGGGTCTACTGGTCAGGGAATTTTTTTCCACATGGAGTTTCGCGAGTATCCCATTTTCTGCATTCCGAAATGGCGAAATTCACTTTAGGGGAGAATATGTACTTGGTCAGTCCGAAGAGAAATTCCAGTGTCTGACATAAGCTGTGAAATGTTACAAGTATGGGCAAAAAGCACTGCGCAAACGAGGCATCGCAAAAGATAAACGTTGGCATTGCCTGCTATCTGTGTATCGTAGGTGTTATTTGGTCAAACAAACTGAGCAGAGCTGTACATACACGTTCTGGATTGAGCTTTGGTACGCGTGTGTGTTTTCTGCGTGCTGTTCAAATACTAAACTGTTTACACTGAGTATGCTAGTGCCAGCCACGGCAGTGCGTGCGCGCGTGCATGCGTGTGCGCGCGCGTGCGTGCGTGCGTGCATCTGACGCAGCAGGAGCAGCGGCAGCTATAATTCAGTCAGCCGCGCGTATTCAGACCACCACTAGGGTGTACTGTAAGGTCGATTGCTTCAGTTTGTTAGCGCCTGTGTTGTGCCGTGGCCAGCGGCAGTATTTATAGTGCAAACTATTTCGCCATTGATTGTTGACATGCCTGATAACACCCCTAAGCCGTTTCTGCGTGAGAAGGCACCTGCACAATGTCCGCTCATGCAGAGGGGCGCAGGGTGCGCGAGGGGCGGGCATCCTTAGTGTTGTGCTGATCGCGCCTGTACATTGTACGACGTGCTGTGAGCGTGTTCCCTCGTCGTGGGGGGTGAGGGGAATTCGGTTAACCCTTTAGAAAGTTCCGCGAACAGTCGGGCATACGAGGATAGGGCGGGTGTGCGCGTCATGTTGCCGAAGGATTTCCCCGTGGCGGCTCTTAATTTCCGCAACGGGAAAAAATGGGCGCGGGGGGTGTTATTGGTAATGCTTGTCGACTTATGGACAAGCGTCATGCGTGTGGCGTTACTATGTCATCATAAGATTACCATCTCAGTACTCCTCAGCCATCCTTCAGCGATGTGCAGCGTTTATCGACGAGCGCGCCTCCCTCGCGGATGCCTTCTCCACCTTCCCCCGTCGCGTGCGGAGATACCTAGGCCCAGTCAGTGTGTGAATGCGTGCACATCATTCTCAGTGTGGTTTCAGTCAGTGTTCAATATGGGCACAGTTCGCTGGTGTCTCATGTCTCTCTGCGGTGCTTGTGTTGCCGTGCTGCTGTGAGGATCCGTTATACGTCCGTGTCTCCAGTGTGCTAACTATTACTCTCGTGTACCCCCCCACCCCCACTCGTGCTAGCCTCACGGTTGGAGAAGGCGAGTCGAGAGCATCGGAGACTCCCTTCGCACGGGAGGGAAGACTCGGGAGGCAGAAGCAGTCTCTGTCTTCTGCGGTAAGTAGAGAGGTTTGTCTATCGCTGCTCGGATCGGCACAATCGATCGCGCGCGGGCATGTGCGTAATTTGGTGGTCCCTAGCATTGCCAAGGTCGGTCGAGATTTGGCGGGGGGGTTGCGGGTAGTGTTTCGCCCGCTGCAGCGCGGGTGGGGGTGGGGGTGCTGCCACTGCTGCTGCTGTTGCTGCTGTTGTTGCTACTGCTACTGCTGCTGCTGCTGTTGCTGCTGTTGCACTAATGCGGGTCAGCAAAGTGGCGACGTAATCGCCTTGTGATTTATGCGCGAAACCGCGTGAATTTATGTGCGTAAACCCGGTTTCTGTCGGCTGTGCGCGCATGAGGCGCTGCGTACGAGAGTGTTGGTATTGCTACCCAGTTGATTTGTCTAGTTGATTTTTGCCGCTTTATTAGGCGAAATTGTTCGAAATTAATGTGCTTAGGTATGTCATGGCGAGTGAAAATCAATAGTACCGGCTGGCAGGCCGTAACCGGGGTGTTAATGTTTTTTTAATATATATTGACACCGATCGATAAACTATGGGGGATTATAATGGTGGCAGATGTGCTATTTAAATGAGAGCGATATAGATTTGATCGCGGCTCAGAGAGCTGGCGTGGGTATCGTGGTTCCCTAGTTAACATGTTACATTTACACCTCCCTCCCCTCCCCTCCTCACGGGAGTTCATTCCTTCTGCGTGCTGCGAGCTGCCAGCTCAAGTCTTTCGCACAACAAAGACGCCCTTTGTGCTGGCGCGTGTTGATACTGTTTCGCGGGTCACGACCAAGTGACAGTGTCCGTCTATATCCTCAGAATATAAATACAACACGTACCTGCGAAGTGCTTTCTTAGGTGGCGGTACTAGTGTGTACACACACACGCACGCGCACGCACACACGCACGCACGCACGCACCCCCACACACACACGCACTTATCCTCGTTGAAGGCACGACCTTGCGATAATGGCGGGGTGTTAGGATGGCGGGTGAGGGGCAGGCGTTTGATGTTCCTTATCGATCATGTAGAATCGTAGCTCGTTGACACTTATCCTTATACCAGAGTCATCACCTCATTGCACTGCTCGCTACCGATATCGGAATCGTCTGACTCCTAACAGGGGGAGAAGGTGGGTGGGTAGTCACAAAGATTCTACTCAGGGTGGCACGTAGGTGTTTAGAGACCGCTCCCTATCGTGCCATCCCCGTGCGGGGAGCGAGTGTGTTTGATACCCTCGGGTTAACCGGCGAGACGAAGGCGTTAGTAATATTGTCGATTTTATAGCATCCCGCTAGGTTAGATTGCATCTTGCATGATCCTCCGGAATATTAACGTTACACGGTTGATTTTGACGCATCAGTTCTGCTCTGCTTACCGTGGAGTGTTGCCAAGCGATCTACCACACCACCCACACGCACGCACACACGCACGCACGTACACACACGCACACGCACGCACGTACACACACGCACACG
>NW_014577112.1:237878-253103 GCF_000485595.1 Priapulus caudatus | reverse complement strand
GTTTCTAAAATCATGTACATCATTATATATGATACTTGCAATTATTTCCCATTATAATAGTTTTTTTTTGCTGTGGTGTATAAAGTGTGTAAATGATATTTGCACAGCTTGAGCCAATTTTGAAATATTAACACTAGATAAGTAAAACTGTAGGTGATGCAGAAATTCATTGTACCAAATTAGGTTTATGAATTGAAAGTACAAGGGTGAGCTAAGTGCATTGAGAGTGTGCATGTGTGACATTAATGCATGAGGCAATACTGATGATAACTTTTGATTGGGACTTCGGCAAGGCTTTTTACAGACGTTCAGGGTTCTCCTCAGGATGAAATTGAAACAGGGGGAGGGGAGGGGGTAGGGGGAGGGGAAACTAGGGTGGTCCGGGGGGCGAAATTATTTTCCCCACGAGAGTTCCGGATACACCATAGATAGTGTTTGGTACTATGCCATGCGTATATAAGATAGCTGAGTCGGTTTAAAATTAGTGTTAGGGTTAGGGTTGGGTTCGCATAAACAAACGATCGATTCCCGCGCTGTCAAACTTTTATTGTGGTGGAATTTAAACGTGGCGCAACGATTGAAACAAGGGGGGGGAGTATTCCCAAACGGGGCGGGCGCGCCCGGTTTGCGCAACGTAGGGAGGGGCCTGACGTTACAGCTTTGAGCATTATTATTGTAAAGTAAGATTTTGTGCATTCTGTGTTAAAGTAAGGGTTTCAAACAATTTTCCTGACCGTTCTTGTATTTTCCGAACTTACATTACTGACTGCTATTGCGCGTGTAACAGCAAGTGTCAACAGTAAGGCTAACATGTCTTAGAACACTTGCACCATGTTAGTTTCACCAAAAAATGCATCGAAGTTGTTGACTTCTTGTTGACGCAGTTACATGATGATGCCACTTGTTTCTCGCGAGACCCTGTTTATGGCAACTTGCATCATGAAGTAATCATGATGCTGCGCCAGTCTATAACCCCTTACATCACTCAGTGAGATGCACTTTTGTCTGGTGGCACCAATAACTAGGTAGTTTTGTGTGTTTTGATTCACCGAGGTATATCTGATATAAATCACAGCTGATGTTTTCTCTTATAGAATTTAGAATTTAGCTATTTTTCTACATCTCCCATATTTAATTAACTCTACAGCATCTTGGATGTACTTCATGGAAATTGTAAATGCATTAGAGTAAGTAATGATCAGCAAAGCTGATTAGGTGATTATTTAATGATTCATGATGATAAGTTGGTATATTATTATATCTGTGGGTCAGAAAATGCATGAAATGTTGTGGGTATGAGTGGATAGTTCCATTATTAACGTTCATGTAGTTTCTTTAAATGTTCAGTGTTTCATACTGCAATTTGTATCACGTAATCTTTGTTTCTGTTTCACCATAAAATGGTCGTTCCCAGCACGTTTTTTTTTGTAATGTACAAATTGGGCAGGATCAATCCATCGTTAGCATTCCGTTTTTTTCGTTTTTGCTATCATCGCTATACCCCACTCCACAATTTTCTATCCTTTTTGAAAAACTCCAACATGCTTCTTATTTTGCTTCTTGTTTAAGTACAAAATGTTTAGTATCCCTGTTTCTATTTTTGTAATGATAGTTTTAAACTTTTGGTGGGATAAATAGTTGAGCAATGTTTTGCTGAGCTGGTAGTGACTGTACTTACTTTTAACTCGCAACAATTTATTTTTACTTGTGAATCGTAGCTAGCGTGAGACCTAGTCGATATTCATGGATATGTTTTCTTTTTATATCAGATAAGTAACAGGATAAACCGCTATAACGATAGAAACATGGAGATTTAATTTTCACAATTTTCAGAGCTCTGCTAATTTGGGCGTTTTATGAATTTTGTAATTTGGGCGTTTTGCTAAGGGTCGTAATTTGGGTGCCTGTATTCTGTATGAAAAACGGCTTTGATTAGGCCCTGGCCAATTTGATGCTTACTTACTGCACAACATACACTACTCACTGTACACTGCAGCCTGAGTGACATGAAAATATTAAAAACAATATCAGGATGATATTAATTTTAATGTTATTATACATCTACTATACCTCAAATATATTTTCCCAAAACAGTCCCAAACGATTTTTTTCGCTCACCATGGGTGCCCATATTAAGCAGCTAGATTAGTCACTGTTGACAGACATATACAATCCGAGTTTATACTTGTATGTCTGTTGGTAATCATACTGTAAATGTGGAATACATTCACTAAGGTATAATTCGAGTCCAATAGCATTGGGTTTATTTTGCGCTATTTAAAAGACCACAGAAATTGCGCAAACAAAGATCTGGCTAATGTATGTTATGTGGAGAGATTTGAAAAAAGATGGTGATATCTTATTTCAAACATGCTTGCTTGCACTGCGTTCTGTATGGTGTGTTAAACATGCATATATATATATATCCCGTGCTAAGAAAATAATCGCTATCTATAATGTTCCCGCACTTAACTATCATTTATTATCTTGTGTTTGGAAAACTGGAGCGAGCATTGATGACTTTGAAATGTATCTTTGATATCAGTATGATGATTGATGATTGACACATACGGCTTATGATGGACCTGGCGCGCTTTCTAATTGTAGCGTTGTTGTGTCAAGAAACAGCTGCATAATTCCAGCGCAACCTAGTGTATACTTGTGCTAGGGGGAGGGGTGCCGAAACAGAAACACTAAATGGATAAAATATCGCGGAAAGTGTTATTTTGGTAACAGGGAAGTGCGTCGCGGGGAGCCGTTTGCGAGTTTGAGAGCATCGGAGGTGATGATAGTTCCGCTGACGGTACTACTAGAAATAAGCTCGGCAGATATCGATCACGCGGCCGATTGCATGTTGACGGGTGTGTTTCAAACAACATCAGCAGCCGCTCCGAATTAACGTAGGATCGAAAATGGCACTATGTAGATGCAGTAATTGATCTGGAATTGACCTGGAATTGGCCTGGAATTGGTGGGGCTAGCCAACTCGAGTTATTTCGTTTACCATGTTCCATGTTACCAGTTCGGCATGGGTTCGCAATGTTTTGTTGTCCATCGAGGCCAGTCTTCAATAGTACTCGACTTCTTAGGGTCTACTGGTCAGGGAATTTTTTTCCACATGGAGTTTCGCGAGTATCCCATTTTCTGCATTCCGAAATGGCGAAATTCACTTTAGGGGAGAATATGTACTTGGTCAGTCCGAAGAGAAATTCCAGTGTCTGACATAAGCTGTGAAATGTTACAAGTATGGGCAAAAAGCACTGCGCAAACGAGGCATCGCAAAAGATAAACGTTGGCATTGCCTGCTATCTGTGTATCGTAGGTGTTATTTGGTCAAACAAACTGAGCAGAGCTGTACATACACGTTCTGGATTGAGCTTTGGTACGCGTGTGTGTTTTCTGCGTGCTGTTCAAATACTAAACTGTTTACACTGAGTATGCTAGTGCCAGCCACGGCAGTGCGTGCGCGCGTGCATGCGTGTGCGCGCGCGTGCGTGCGTGCGTGCATCTGACGCAGCAGGAGCAGCGGCAGCTATAATTCAGTCAGCCGCGCGTATTCAGACCACCACTAGGGTGTACTGTAAGGTCGATTGCTTCAGTTTGTTAGCGCCTGTGTTGTGCCGTGGCCAGCGGCAGTATTTATAGTGCAAACTATTTCGCCATTGATTGTTGACATGCCTGATAACACCCCTAAGCCGTTTCTGCGTGAGAAGGCACCTGCACAATGTCCGCTCATGCAGAGGGGCGCAGGGTGCGCGAGGGGCGGGCATCCTTAGTGTTGTGCTGATCGCGCCTGTACATTGTACGACGTGCTGTGAGCGTGTTCCCTCGTCGTGGGGGGTGAGGGGAATTCGGTTAACCCTTTAGAAAGTTCCGCGAACAGTCGGGCATACGAGGATAGGGCGGGTGTGCGCGTCATGTTGCCGAAGGATTTCCCCGTGGCGGCTCTTAATTTCCGCAACGGGAAAAAATGGGCGCGGGGGGTGTTATTGGTAATGCTTGTCGACTTATGGACAAGCGTCATGCGTGTGGCGTTACTATGTCATCATAAGATTACCATCTCAGTACTCCTCAGCCATCCTTCAGCGATGTGCAGCGTTTATCGACGAGCGCGCCTCCCTCGCGGATGCCTTCTCCACCTTCCCCCGTCGCGTGCGGAGATACCTAGGCCCAGTCAGTGTGTGAATGCGTGCACATCATTCTCAGTGTGGTTTCAGTCAGTGTTCAATATGGCCACAGTTCGCTGGTGTCTCATGTCTCTCTGCGGTGCTTGTGTTGCCGTGCTGCTGTGAGGATCCGTTATACGTCCGTGTCTCCAGTGTGCTAACTATTGCTCTCGTGTAACCCCCCCCCACCCCCACTCGTGCTAGCCTCACGGTTGGAGAAGGCGAGTCGAGAGCATCGGAGACTCCCTTCGCACGGGAGGGAAGACTCGGGAGGCAGAAGCAGTCTCTGTCTTCTGCGGTAAGTAGAGAGGTTTGTCTATCGCGGCTCGGATCGGCACAATCGATCGCGCGCGGGCATGTGCGTAATTTGGTGGTCCCTAGCATTGCCAAGGTCGGTCGAGATTTGGCGGGGGGTTGCGGGTAGTGTTTCGCCCGCTGCAGCGCGGGTGGGGGTGGGGGTGCTGCCACTGCTGCTGCTGTTGCTGCTGTTGTTGCTACTGCTACTGCTGCTGCTGCTGTTGCTGCTGTTCCACTAATGCGGGTCAGCAAAGTGGCGACGTAATCGCCTTGTGATTTATGCGCGAAACCGCGTGAATTTATGTGCGTAAACCCGGTTTCTGTCGGCTGTGCGCGCATGAGGCGCTGCGTACGAGAGTGTTAGTATTGCTACCCAGTTGATTTGTCTAGTTGATTTTTGCCGCTTTATTAGGCGAAATTGTTCGAAATTAATGTGCTTAGGTATGTCATGGCGAGTGAAAATCAATAGTACCGGCTGGAAGGCCGTAACCAGGGTGTTAATATTGTTTTTTTAATATATATTGACACCGATCGATAAACTGGGGGATTATAATGGTGGCAGATGTGCTATTTAAATGAGAGCGATATAGATTTGATCGCGGCTCAGAGAGCTGGCGTGGGTATCGTGGTTCCCTAGTTAACATGTTACATTTACACCTCCCTCCCCTCCCCTCCTCACGGGAGTTCATTCCTTCTGCGTGCTGCGAGCTGCCAGCTCAAGTCTTTCGCACAACAAAGACGCCCTTTGTGCTGGCGCGTGTTGATACTGTTTCGCGGGTCACGACCAAGTGACAGTGTCCGTCTATATCCTCAGAATATAAATACAACACGTACCTGCGAAGTGCTTTCTTAGGTGGCGGTACTAGTGTGTACACACACACGCACGCGCACGCACACACGCACGCACGCACGCACCCCCACACACACACGCACTTATCCTCGTTGAAGGCACGACCTTGCGATAATGGCGGGGTGTTAGGATGGCGGGTGAGGGGCAGGCGTTTGATGTTCCTTATCGATCATGTAGAATCGTAGCTCGTTGACACTTATCCTTATACCAGAGTCATCACCTCATTGCACTGCTCGCTACCGATATCGGAATCGTCTGACTCCTAACAGGGGGAGAAGGTGGGTGGGTAGTCACAAAGATTCTACTCAGGGTGGCACGTAGGTGTTTAGAGACCGCTCCCTATCGTGCCATCCCCGTGCGGGGAGCGAGTGTGTTTGATACCCTCGGGTTAACCGGCGAGACGAAGGCGTTAGTAATATTGTCGATTTTATAGCATCCCGCTAGGTTAGATTGCATCTTGCATGATCCTCCGGAATATTAACGTTACACGGTTGATTTTGACGCATCAGTTCTGCTCTGCTTACCGTGGAGTGTTGCCAAGCGATCTACCACACCACCCACACGCACGCACACACGCACGCACGTACACACACGCACACGCACGCACGTACACACACGCACACGCACACACACACACGCACACACACACACACACACGCACACGCACACACACACACACACACACGCGCGCACGCACGTACACACGCGCGCACACACACACACACACACACACACACACAGCGCGCGCGCGCGCGTGCGTGCGCGTGAGTGACTTGTATTTATTTCGAAAGATCTACGGATCCGATTCCCCACGCGCATGCGCAACCCCGATCCACGCCTAGGTGAGTGTCTGATACATCCGGGTGAATGTCCGGTAGGGGGCGGATATCCGCCGTGCGTCAGGCGTCGCTCTCCCCACATCTTGACCCGGCGGGCGACCTGCGAATGTCGCTATTGATCCGTGGATGTGTGTGCGTGCGTGCGTGCGTGCGTGCGTGCGTGAGTCGACCGCACGCTGGGCGAGTGCGTGTGTGCGTGCGTGCGTGCGTGCGTGCGTGCGTGCGTTCCCATGCAGTACTACAGCAGCAACAGTTATCGCCGGATCAATAAGCGTGCGGCAGCGGTGGCGGCAGCGGCGGCGGCGGCGGTGGTGGCGGCGGCGGCGGTGGTGGCGGTGGTGGTGGCGGCGGCAGCGGCGGTGGCGGTGGCGGCGGTGGTGGTGGCGCCGGCAGCGGCGGTGGCGGTGGCGGCGGTGGTGGCAGCGGCGATGGCGACGAGCGCTCATTTTCTGAACAATGCTCGATGCACCTTTCGCCGCACGCCGAGCCGAGCCGAACGGATCGGCGACTTCGTTGTTTTCTTCGTTAGAGGGTGCGCGGCGGCGGCGGGGGGGGGGAGGGATTGCGACGATGTGCACTGTTGTTGTTTGCATCGGGTTAGCAAAACATCGGGAGTGGTGGTGGGGCGCGCATCACTACAGCCCGGGATCATCGCGCTGAGAGCGGGTGGCTGCATGGGTGCGAGCGATTAAACACGGGTAGGGGGAGGGGGAGGGCTTAGACTGACTCAAGGTTTCCCTGAATCGGGCATGAGTTCATTGGCGACGACTTACGAGAGAGAGAGAGAGAGAGGAGCGTGAGAGAGAGAGGAATGGTGAGAGAAAGAGATAGAGAGAGAGAGAAAGAAAGAGAGAGAGAGGGGGGGAAAGGGGAGAGAAAGAAAGAGAGAGAGAGAAACTCCGTGGCACGATGGTCTGTCGTTTGTCATCTACTGCTGTCGCTGTAGCGAGCAGAATGTCGTACGCGTCAGGTGACACGCGACGAAATCCGCCCCACGCCTCCAGGTGTGTTCTCACAGGTGTAACGCATGATACGGTTGTCAGCTTGTTAGCCAGCCGCACCCTCGCTCACCGCCTCGCATCGTCGCTACTTACCACCTACCTACCGTACGTACTAGCTCAAGAACTATAGCCCTTCACGGGCCCGTGACATTGTTCTAGAGCTACGTACGTACGTGCAGTAAGCTGCCGCTGCCGCTGCCGCTGCCGCTGCAGCAAGTGTCCTTGTTAGCACTCTAATGACGAGCCTCGCCTCGAACACCCACCCCGACAAACCTTCTGCTGTTCAAACGCCGCCCCGCGTGTGGCTTGTGGGAGGGGGAGTCCGTGGCTCGGCGTGATGGCGCGTGTGTGCGTGCGTGTATTGATCGCTAACGCGTCACGCCACCGCCGTCACGCTAAGTACTGCTGCTGTTGATGGTTATGGTGATGCTGCTGCTGCTGCTGCTGATGTGTATGGTGATGCCGCTGCTGCTACTGCTGCCACCGCCGTCGTCGTTGCTGCTGCTGCTGTTGATGATTACAGTGATGCTGCTGCTGCTACTGCTTCTGCTGTCACTGTCGCGGTCGTTGCTGCTGCTGTTCTTTTCCAATGGTAATGATGCTGTTGTTGCTATTGTTGCTGCTGATGGGAATGTTGACGCTATTGGTGCTGCTTTGTCCGTTGCATCGTCTGCGTGCGCGTGTTTGAGTCCGTAGCGTATAGCAATAATCTGTAGCAACCATCCTCACCGCGTTCTAAACAGTTCTGAACTCCTCGCAAATCCTCCTCCGGGCGGCGTGCGTCGCGTGGCCGAGTACGATACGGTGGGTGACCGGATCGCACAGTAGCAGCGGCTCTAATACCGCCCGCACAAAGGTACGCGGGAACGCAGCCGACTATGCCGCTGGTATCTCCGCTAAACGGTCACCGTGAGGCGGGGGAGGGGGTGGGGGGTTAATCGCCCGCCACGGACTGACCCCGCGATGCCGCGACAGTGAAACTTGTTTAGGTAGGGGTGGGGGCAGGCCGAGGTTGGTAGAGAAGCATGGGGAGGATGGATAGAACACGCGCGTTAGTGCAAATGTTGCACTTATTGCTACGACATGCGACAGCGCGGTCGGTCGCAGTGCTAAAACATCACAAAACGTTTTCAATGAGGTAGAAATGTGCGGCGAGCTTAAACCTTTTAAAATGTTAGAAATTATCGGATTGAGGTTTGCACGAGTGAAGCAGCCGAATAACCGCACATGCGCGATAACGGTATGCCTACGCAAGTGAGAAATAGATCCTAACACGAAAACATTATAGTCATTGCCATTAGTATTAGAGATGTAGATGGCGTTCGATTTAAACGAACGGTAAAATGTTGTAATGAATAAACTATGGGACATAAATTATAGCTTGTTTTCATAGGAAAGCGCACACACGCGCGCGCACACACACACACACACACGCACGCACGCCCGCACGCACGCACGCACACACACGCGCGCGCACACACGCACGCACGCACACACACACACGCGCGCGCGCACACAGTGTCACACACACACACACAAGCATAAATTCAGACATTTTCGCCGCAGAATTACTTTCTCGCGATGATTCAGATTTACTGAAGGAATCTCGTGAAAAGCAGCGATACTGTGTGATTACTAATAAGGCAATCGTAAACGAGTTTGAAATCGCATTTCCTCGCCACAGACGAGCACGTCAGTGGGACTCTTCAACTGCAAAGATGTAGAGGCGCTAAGCGAGATGTCTCCCTCCGTCGAAATCGCCGGTTAATTGCTTGTAAATCTCTGAAGTGTGAGGGGCAAGTTCACCGACACCGGCGGGCACCGCGTGGTGATGATGATGAGTGTTTGATGTCATGTGAGGTATTAAGTGCTACCGGCACCACGAGGGCCATTCATCACGCAACACGTCAGCCGCAACACTGGTGTGTCACCCTCCTTCCAAATAATGCCTGTTCGACTTCTCCCTTTCTTCTCCCCCATCCTCTTCTTCTGCTTCCCTATTTTCTTCTTCCTCCTCCTCATCCTCATCCTCATATTCCTCTTCCTCGTAATGATACATTCAGGGTTGTAAGTGAAATTTTGTCAAAATTTTAATACCCATTTTATTTGATAGCGTTTCTGGATTTCTTATGAAAGAGTATATTTTAGAAGTTTTGGCTCTTTTTACGTTATTGCGTGTCAAAAAAACATTACAGATTTTCGTGCCACATTTCAACTTATTTCCTAAAATAAAACATTAAAAAACTGCAGGGACTCTTTACTAGTGCATACTAGGAACCGCGTATGGCTAACTGATTACGTTGCAACCCTTCAGTTTGGTGTTGAGTTGTTTCTGAGAAATGTGGAAAAAGCATTTTTTCACATTTACAATTTACAATTTATAATTTTTGCTGTCATGTAATTAGCTATGAAGTTTCTGTGATTATTTTCACGGTGAGCGTAGAGGGAAATAATCTTTTATTAAATAGATGTGGGTTTGATTGGATTTGATGAGCGCAGATATTTTGTAATGCTCTTTACAGCGGGTACCTGTCCGTAACGCTGAGTGTATCCTTTAAGAATGCAGCGCTCGAACCCATCTAGATATGCAGATGAAGTGTAAAGTGGGTGGATAGCCGTGACCCTGTACGTGGCCGGAGGAACGCTCGCAGGCGTCTCAAGATCGGTGTTACATACATGCACGAGCCGCAGTCTCGTTATGTCCGCGGCGTCGCTAATGCAATCGTAGATGAATTTGCGAAGCCGATGAATATGTAAATGCGTGCGCAGGGGAGGGGCTGTTGCAGCGGTGCGGATAGATCTAGAGAGAAAGAGAGAGAGACAGAGAGAGAGAGAGAGAGAGAGAGAGAGAGAGAGAGAGAGAGAGAGAGAGAGAGAGAGAGAGAGAGAGAGAGAGAGAGAGAGAGAGAGAGAGAGAGAGAGAGAGAGAGAGGAGCAGAGAAGAGATGAGAGAGACGAGAGACTGAGACAAGAAGAGAGAGGGAAGAGAGGGGGAGGGGGGGGGAGAAGAGAGTGAGAGGAGAGTGAGAGTGAGAGAGAGAGAGAGAGAGAGAGAGTGAGAAGAGAGATGAGAGAAGAGAGAGAGACAGAGAAGGATGGTAGAGAAGAGAGAAGAGAGAGGAGAGAAGAGACAAGAGACAGACAGGAGAAAGAGAGAGAGAGAGAGAGAGATGAGAGAGAAGAGAATGACTAGAGACAGACAGCTAGAAAAAGAGAGAGAGAGAGAGAGAGGCGAGAGAGAGAGAGAGAGAGAGATGAGAGAAGAGAGAGAGAGAGAGAGAGGAAGAGAGAGAGCGAGAGAGAGTACGAGAGAGAGCGAGAAGCCGAGAGTCGAGAAGGAGAGCCGAGAAAAGCGAGAGCGAGAGAGAGAGCGAGAGCGAGAGAGCGCGCTCGCTACCCTATATGTCCCATCAGGAGTTCCTAAATGATCACAATGTGCGCTCTGGAGTTCGTGCGCACGCGAGCTCACCCGCTCGTATATTCGTACATGTACGTGGTGGCTATCGCAGTGCCGGTATTTTGTGCCGGATGCGACTTATTTTGGCGTGTACATGTGCTGTACGTAGCACAAGAAATAGCGAGACATATACGATAGCTGCTGCTCTATATGTCACGAGTGGTGGTGGCTCATGCATACATGCACACTAGGCCCTACATATCGCCGTTGTCTCTCGAGTCCGCGCGCGGCGTAATACAATGATCATGTCGGCAGCAGCGAGCGATCATAGCTAGTGCAGTCGGCGCAACACCCCCCCCCTCCCCCACTCGAGTCAAGACATGTATCTTTAAAATGCGATTGATTCTCGCAGTGCTCAGCGCGACATGCAAGTCTAGCGTGCGTGCGTGCGTGTGCGTGCGTGCGACAGCGCGGCAGCTTGCCCGCTCGCTCGTTCGCTCCGACGTCGTCATCAAATCACTGCGCCTCGTCGTCGTCTCTCTCGTGGATTCGTTGTCTCGCTCTCATCTTGTTATCATCGGCCGGCGCACGCCGTCCCCTGCTCCGCTCGTCCGTCTTATTGTCACGTATTTGTACGTATTATGTACTTATTGTCACGTTACGTCTCTTACTGTACACGTCTTGCGATTCTTTGAGGGGCTGTCGCGCGCAAGGTTGAGGCTCGTCTCACTCTCTCATGCCTCGTCTCATTCGTTCACAACTCTGTCTCTCGCTTCGATAATCGTGGCTTCCAAAGAAGCTGGCCGATAAATTTCCGAGAGCATGTGGGGAGGGGATTCCCGAAAGGTTGTGAGAGGGTATCTCGGGAGCTGTTGGGGGGAGTTTTCCCGGAGGGCAAGGAATTCCCGATAAGACGTCAGCGAGGGATATCCGGGAAACTGGGCGAGAGACTCCCGAGAGACTTGGCTAGTGATTTGCGGGAGTCATTCGAGAGGGTTTACTAGGAAGGTGGGCGAGGGATTGTTGTGAGGCTGGGCGAGGGCTTCACGTAATAATGGAGGCTTTAGTATATCGTCTCATTCGATGATGAAGCTCTCACGGCCCAGCTTGCTGCCAGTTAGAGGTTGCTTAATATAACCTCGCGCTGCTTCATGATGCGTCTGGAGGACGCCGCGGGCAGGAGCATGGCTTGCTATCAAGTGCTGTGTGGTATTCTATATCCAGCTAATTCAGTAGTTAAGTAGTTAATCGTCCCCTCTCTCTCTCTCTCCCTCGCCCCGCTCTCACTCTATCTCTGTCCCTGTCTCTGTCTCTCTCTCTCTCTCTCTGTCTCTGTCTTTTTGTCCGTCTGTGTCTGTCGCTCCCTCCTCCCTCCACCTCGCACGCTCTGAGTGATGAATGATGTTACGTGAATCAATAAATTCGTAACGAGTTGTCCCTCCCTATACACCTTTGCATGTGTTCAACGACGTCTGACACTCACGTCTGCTTTCTTACGTCTTCGCCATGTATACGTACGTGCGTAGACACGGCGGCGGTGCGTTGGTCCCAAGCGGCGGGCGGCGGGCGGGTCGCCGTGGGGTCGCGCAGTGCCAGAGTTGTTTGACAGCCAGCGCTACAAGCAGTCCTATCATAGGCAGACGCCTCCTTACTAATGTCGGGTACGTACCCTGTGAGAGGGCGACGCGCGCTCTACGTTAGCTCGCGTTCCCACTGGGAGCGATGCGGCCCTGGAGGGTAGGGTAATGGCCGCATTGGTTTTTTTTTTGGTATTAGTTTTCCTTGCAACATGGGGTTGTGTTGACTCGCAGGTTGTCGGCGGTGTCTAGAGTCTCAAGTGGTCACACACCCTCTGTAAGGCGAAGACAGTAGCATCATCAGAAATAGTAACATCATTATCAGCAGCAGCAGCAATAGTAACATCGGCAGCAGCAGCAGCAGTAACGTCGGCAGCAGCAGCAGTAGTAACATCAGCAGCAGCAGCAGCAGTAGTAACATCGGCAGCAGCAGCAACAGTAGTAGTAGTAGCAACATCAGCAGTAGCAGCAGCAGCAACAGTAGTAGCAGTAGCAACATCAGCAGTATCAGCACAGTAGCAACAGTAGCCACCGCTGTAGCAGCAACCACATCAGCAGCAGCAGCAGCAGCAGCAGCAACAACAACAACAACAACAACAACAACAACAACAGCAGCAGCAGCAGCCACCACAGCAGCAGCAGCAGCAGCCGCAGCACCAGCCGCAGCAGCAACAGCAGCCACCACAGCAGGAGCAGTAGCAGCAGCAA
The DNA here is from genome assembly GCF_000485595.1 of Priapulus caudatus. NCBI lineage: Eukaryota > Metazoa > Priapulida > Priapulimorpha > Priapulimorphida > Priapulidae > Priapulus > Priapulus caudatus. The sequence goes on along the minus strand of NW_014577112.1, from coordinate 240,268 downwards.
CAGCAGCAGCAGCCACCGCAGTCACCGCAGCAGCAGCCACAGCAGCAGCAGCAGCAGCCACCGCAGCAGCAGCAGCATCGCTAGTGAGCACTATAGCTCTGACAAGATCAGGCACGGCTCTCACGCAAGGAGGCTGTTCAGCAGAACTCACTGAGAACTTGAGAAGCAAGCATTGCGATGGGGGAGTGGGTCAGCGGGCCGGCCCGAGTGAGTGTGCGACCGGCAGTTCGCTGTCAGTAAACATAATAACTAAGCGCTCTGCAAGCACGCCCCACTCCTCGCACATGTTGTGCACGTGAAGCGTTTAGTAAAGACTACTGCTGCGTGATCGTGTGCCGATGACTGGCGGAGGAGGGGGATGGGTTGGTGTGTGTTGTGCGTGAGCGAGCGACTGCCGCAGTGATCACGATATGCTCTCGCGCGCAGTGGGCGGGCCCGTATGAGACACCTTAGAGAGTTTTCGGTCGAACAAGAACTAAACAGCCGCCGTCCCGCGAAGAGTTACCGGTGTGCTGTGTCACCGAACGCGGTGTGCTGTTTCTGTTTCGTGGTGTAGTAATATTTCTTTTGCGATCACGCTCGGTACAGGGGCGCGCTCTCTCTCTCTCTCTCTCTCTCTCTCTCTCTCTCTCTCTCTCTCTCTCTGTCACGTCATCCCCGCTCACTCGCTCTTCATCCTACCACCCCTCTGCTCACGCCCGCTCGCGCTACCCTCTCATCCTGAATCCCTCCCCTCGTCCTCGCTCTCTCTCTCGCTCTCGTGTGTGTGTGTGGCGTGCGTGCGTTGCGTGCGTTGCGTGCGTGCTGCGTGCGTGCGTGCTCTGCGTGCGTGCGTGCGCGTGGCCTTCGTGGCGTAGCGCGTGCCTTCGCGTTGTCGCGAGCTGCGTGCGTGGCGCGTGCCTTCAGCGTGCGTTTTGCGTGTTTGGTGTGCTTGCGTGCACGTCAGGGTGTGTATGTGGCGTGCGTGCATGCGTGCGTGCGCCGGAGCCTGCGTGCGTGCGCGTGCCTTCATGCGTGCCTTCGTGCGTGCGTTTGCGTGTGCTTGCGTGCACTGTCAGTGTGTACACGTGGGCAGCTGCATTTCGTTTTCCCTTGCATGCCGTGGCGTGCGTGCGGAAATTCGGAGGAATAGGACCGCGGAGGTGATCCTAAAAAAGGCGTAAAAAGAATATTTACGAAACGAATGCAAGGCTAACCCCCACCTACTCCTCATACACTGCGTAATAGCGGCCACACGCGCACACGCACTCACGGTACACGCACGCACCCCCACGCACAGCAACAGCAGGCACACACACACACACACCACACAGCACTGTGGCACACTACACATCACCCATTATGCACACACGACACACCATGACCGTGCGTGTGTAAAACATCTTAAGTTCCGTATCATTTGTCGTCGTCGGTCGTCGCGCCGCTGCTGGTGAGACGCAAGTAGAGTGATTTTGTCGGCTCCAATCATTCATCGGTGTACCGTGAATGTTTTTGTTCTCGTAATGAAAGTCTGAACGTTCTGTTGACTGCTAATAAACGGCGTCTACGGAATGATCCGCATGGCGTGTCGCTATGTGCTGTACGTACGTAACTTGCTCAGCTCCCACCCACACACAGAGACAGAGAGAGAGAGAGGGAGACGCGTGCGAGAGAGAGCGCGAGAGAGCGGAGAGAGAGCGAGAAGAGAGAGCGAGAGAGAGAGAGAGAAGAGAGAGAGAAGAGACGAGAGAGAGAGGGAGAGCAGAGAGAGAGAGAGAGAGCGAGAGAGAGAGAGAAGAGAGAGAGAGGAGAGAGAGAGAGAGCAAGAAGTGCGTGTGCGTGTGCGTGGCGTGTGCGTGTGCGTGTGCGGCGCGTGCGTGTGCGTGTGCGTGTGCGTGTGTGCGTGCGTGGCGTGCGTGCGTTGCGTTGCGTGTCGAGAGAGAGAAGAGAGAGAGGAGAGAGCGAGAGAGAGAGAGAGAGGAATCGAGAGAGAGAGAGAGAAGACTGAGAGAGAGAGTGCGAGATAGAAAGGAAGACCTTGGAACATTTCGCTCTTGTTCGGGCGCGCAGGTTCCTGCGGCGCCGCGCTGTTTACTTGCACGTTAGCAGGCAACTCCATCCACTCCTATCCGCATCGCATCCCATGCCATCCATGCCATGCCATGCCAATGCCATCGTACCATCCCAATCCCATCGGCATGCCATCCCCCACCATCCCCATCCCATCCCAACCAGAAAAAATCTAGAATTCCAAAAGATAAAAGTTATTAAAATAAAAAAGTAAAATTATAAATAAAACAATAAAATATATAGAAAAAATAATAATAATTGATATGTAACCTACATAGCTCGTGATGTGCGTTGAAAGTGTTCCCGTGTCAGTTTTGCGGCTATTATTATCATCTCCCATA
>NW_014577112.1:233127-237172 GCF_000485595.1 Priapulus caudatus | reverse complement strand
GAGAGGAGGAGAGAGAGAGAGAGAGAGAGAGGGAGAGAGAATAGAAGGAGAGCGAGAGAGACGAGAGAGAGGAGCAGAGGGAGAGAGGAGAGGAGAGAGAGAGGAGAGGAGGAAGGAGAGAGAGAGAGAAGAGAGTGAGAGAGAGAGAGAGAGACGAGAGAGGAAGGGAAGAGCGGAGAGGAGACGAGATGAGAGAGACGGAATGAGGAGAGGATGAGGAGAGGAGCGAGGAGAGAGAGAGAGAGAGAGAGAGAGAGAGAGAGAGAGAGAGAGAGAGAGAGAGCGAGCGAGAGAGCTTCGCCAAGGAAATCGATATCCGCTGTATAAGCGTTGAATCGTTGAGAGAAAGGTATGCGTTAATCTCGCATATATACGCGTATACTCGTTAGTCGTTAATTGTTAAGGATACAGTCAAGCTTTTATGGGAAATCTTACCTCGTTACATAGCCTTACATATATAGGCCCCGGTTGCTGACACGTAGCTGAGTGACGTCGTGAAGTACAACACATCGTTCGCGCGTTTCGCACGAAATTGCGATGGTAATTTCGTAATTTCTCACAATTTCTCAAGATGTACAGAACATATTACCAATTTAGTGGTTTCAGTTATTCATGATGGATATGTCGCAGTAAGTACTAACAGGTACGTTCACCCATTTCGCACACAGGCGGTCGATCATTGTGATAAGTAGAATAACGCCGTTTCCTCCGTTTCGATTGCTGCCACGGTAGCCGACGTATAAATGGATATTTCTCTGTCATTACAACTCGGAATAATTTAATTTTACACTCGTTTTAATGGTTACACGTTGCTGTAAAAAGCGTGCCATTGTTTGATATTAAGTGCCGTTTTTTTAGTTTCATGAGTTATGGTTGCAGTTAATTGTTATGAGTTATCTATTTGCATAAATTTTTAATCCAAACACGAATTAAAGTTTAGGCAGATTTCCTAAAAAAAGGTAAATATGAAACTTAAAGAAAAATCCTGGGGCCCGTTGTCAGAAACATCGTAAAGTTAATGCTAATGTTAATGCTAAGATAACACTTACGACTAATGTTAATGTTACGAGAGTAGCGTTGACAGAAACACATCGCAGCTATTAGAAAACTTACGATAACAGGAACTTCATCGCAAGGCTGCTGATTGGATGACAAACGTTCACAAAATTCAAATTCATACACATTTATTGTACATCACAGTTATTTATGCATATTATGATGGCTAACCACATGTAAATAATATTTGATGAAAAACGACGTGGTCATTAATTTATTCTACACAACAAGACAAATTCTCACACTGTAACACGAGACGCGAGAGTCGTGGCAAAGTGGCAAAGTGGCAAAGTAGTTAAAACAAGAGAACAAATACCATACGCTATTTGTAAATGTATTGTTTTGTTTTATTAGCGGTAGATAATTAATGATTTTGACGTGTTTTTCAAGAAAACCACATTTTATTCATTATTATAAAATACAATATCACTATCATTGTAATTCGTAGTGTAAATGTGTTATTTTCAACTTAATATTAAAGTTACGAGATGGTCTGGGCTCTAGTAATGTTAAGAGGATATTTGCGAGGATTTTTCGTTCTCGTTTCTGTCAACGGTTAACGAGTGGAAGTTAATGTTAAGGATAATGTTAAGACTAATTTTGTTTCTGACAACGGGCCCCTGATGCGCTTTTTTTTCTTCATACTGTGCTTTTAAACACTTGTGGCTCAAGTTTTGCTTTCTTACTCTATATCCAAAATGCCATTTTTACATAAAAATGCAAAATTTGTATCGTCGCATAATTAGCTGCTGGAAATTTCATGAAATTTCTTGGCTTGAGCATAGAGGTACATCTCATCATCTATAAAGAAAACGTGTGATTGATTCGATTTATTTGTCAATACCCGTGCATAGGCTTGAGTGCATCAGGGCTATTCCTCAGGCTTGAGTGTATACGGGCTAGTCTCCAGTCGACTCCTCGTCTAGCATCTGGGATGTATCCTGAGTGATGTGTGGAGTCATGTAGTGTTGTTAGTGGGAGGATCTACGGACGGGAGAGGATGGAGAGGGTAGGGTGCCTTTTGATCCTGTAGGGTCCCGTAGAGATTCTGTTGCGGTTTTCCCAATGTTTGCTTGAACACTGAAGCGTGAAGCCGTGCGGTGTTGGTGAGGGAACGTCCACGGGGGAAGGCTGCATGGAGAGGGTGCCTCTTGCTCCTATTGGGTTCCGCAGGGATGCTGCTGCGTTTTGCCAACATCTGCTCGGTGTATAGCGGCTAAGATTTAGACGCGCCTGTCAATCGTTCTCGTGATATTTCGTGCAAAAATAGAGAGTAACGACGAGGCGAGGCGAGAGCAGCACGGTGGCGCGCGCGCATAGCTAGCTGAGCTATGGCTACAGTTAGCTGGCTTAGCGCTGGCTATAGTTAGCTGGCTTAGCGCTGGCTTTAGCTAGCTGGCTTAGCTATGGTTATAGCTAGCTGGCTTAGCTGTGGCTAAGGTTAGTCGGCTTAGCTATGGCTATATCTACTCGGCTTAGCTTTGGCTATAGCTAGCTGGCTTAGCTATGGTTATAGCTAGCTGGCTTAGCTGTGGCTAAGGTTAGTCGGCTTAGCTATGGCTATTGCTAGTCGGCTTAGCTATGGCTATAGCTAGCCGGCTTAGCTGTGGCTATATCTATAGCTGGTTAGCTATGGCTATATCTATAGCTGGCTTAGCTTTGGCTATAACTAGCTGGCTTAGCTATGTCAATATCTCTAGACGGCTTAGCTATGGCTATATCTAGCTTGCTGAGCTATGGCGGCGTCGTGACACGTCGAGTGGCTTCTCTGTCTGTCGGCTGCGCTTGTGGCGCTTCTCTAGATCTGCTGTGCTCGCTCCGGCACCTCGCATCGCCGCGCCACCGCTGCTGCTGCACGCATGCACGCACGATGCTGCACGCACGCACGATGCTGCGCTGCATCTCTCAGTACTACGCCATCATCAATCACGAGGCGCTGTCATCGCTGCTGCTGTGCGGCTGCCTGCCTGCCTGTCTGCCTGCGTGCGTGTGTGAGTGCGTGCGTGCGTGTGTGTGTGTGTGCTAGCAACGAGGCGTCCCCCCCCACGAGCGCGCGCTGGTGGCTCTGTGGGCCCGGCATTTCGTGTAGCACCCCTCTTCTTTTCCCCCAAATGATCATGATCCGGCACGACGGATGTCTGTCTGTTTGTACATTGGCGTACGCGTCTCTCTGCGGGGCTGGTCGTCGTCCGTCGTGCGTGTGACGCACGCGTGCGTAGCTGTACATCGTCTGCTCTGTGAGCGGCGGCGGTGGCGCCGTGGCGTGTCGGCGGTGATTTGCACGGGGCGGGGCCGTCGTCGTAAGTCGTAACTCTTTCTCGCTGGCCGTGTCAATATTTATGGCACAGCGTGATGGCGGCGGCAGCGGCGTGCAGTCTTGTTTGTCTGTAATCGTACCAACCGTAACTACTTACCTTTACTTACCACTGTCTTCTAGCCGATCGCGTGCGTGTAGTGGGGTGGGTGGGGGGTGGGATGCATTCTGCGTGCAAATCAGATGATCTGACACTAGCTTGTTATGGTAGGGGTGTGACTAGACAAGTATTTCCCGTGGGTCAGAAGAGAGCAGTCAGTGTTTTTGGTAGGTCAGAAATGCGCAGTATCTCTCCCGGGTCAGAAACGATCGGCCTCTCTGATCAGGCACGAGGTACAGGAGTCTCACTGCGGGTACCAAGAAGATGAATCGCTTTACGCGGCCGTAGCAGAATGGTCTTTTTTCCCGGGTCGCAGAGCGAGCGAGAGAGAGAGAGAGAGAGAGAGAGAGAGAGAGAGAGAAATATAGAGAAAGATAGATAGATAGAGGGCGAGAAAGAGAGCGAGCGAGAGGAGAGAGAGAGAGAGAGATAGATGGATGAGGGCGAGCGAGAGAGAGATAGATAGACGGAGAGAGAGAGAGAGAGATAGATGGATGAGGGCGAGCGAGAGAGAGATAGATAGACGGAGAGAGAGAGAGAGAGATAGATGGATGAGGGCGAGCGAGAGAGAGATA
>NW_014577112.1:229500-232184 GCF_000485595.1 Priapulus caudatus | reverse complement strand
AGGAGGAGGAGGAGGAGGAGGAGGAGGAGGAGGAGGGGGAGCAAGGGGAGGAGGAGGAGGATGGGGAGAAAGGGGAGGAGGAGGTACTGAGGCTAAGTGACCGTCTGACTGAGTGCCAAGATTAAGCTAAACTGCATTTTGAACCGCAATCGATGGAATGCGATGGGGGATCATGCACTCTCCGTCGCTCTTCAATCTCTCATTCTTTCCTCTGCTATGGCTCTCCCCTTTCCTTCTCTCTCTCTCTCTCTTGCTGTTTTTTCTCTCACCACCTCTCGCTGCTTCACTCTCGCTCCCTCTCTTCTTCTCACCCGCATGTCCTCGCCATCTCTCCGACTCTCTCATCCACTAATCATAAATCCGTTTTTCTTCCTTTCCTTTCTCATCTCTCCCCGCCTCTACCTTCTTATAGTCATTGTCAGCCCTTCTCCGCATGCAGACCCCGTGAATGCGTTTTGGGTTGTGTGACAAAACGATCCGCGTGTTAGGGATGTTGCCACTGCCATCCGTCAGTTCCTTGGCAACAGTTCAGGCATTGAAGGCAAAGGCAGTCCAAGGCAGTCCAAGGGCAGTCCAAGGCTGTAGTTTCTTGGCTTCAGTCTCCACGTGTTCTAGTGTCCGGAGGTTACCCTGCGGTCACGTTCACGCTTCCATGCATACGCGTGAAGCCGTGAGGCCGAGACGGCTGTTCCCCTTCCGCAGCATGGCTTCTAAACGGAGTGGAGAGAGAATTGGGGAGAGGAGAGTCCGAGAGGAGAGGGGGAGGCGCGGGTTTCCAAGAGGAGCGAGGAGGAGGGGAAGCGGAAGGGCCGACGGGAAAGGGGAAGCTACGTTTGACCGAGCAGAGCGGGAGAGGAGGGGGAGAGAGGGCGGAGTTGGAGGAGGAAGGGGAAGCCACGTCTGACCGAGCGGAGCGGGAGAGGAGGGGGGAGAGAGGGCGGAGTTGGGGGGTGAAGGGGAAGCCACGTCTGACGAAGCGGAGCGGGAGAGGAGGGGGAGGGCGGCGGAAGAAGGGGGGAGGCGCATCTGTCAGCCACGGCACGGCGCCAACGCTTTAATTAAGTTTGATTGATTTTCAGTAGCGGACGCTACTGCTGCCGGGTTGCGGACCGCGGTGTTGCGTTCGCGGCGGCGGCGGCGGCGGCGGCGGCGGCGGCGGCGGGGGCTGGCTGTGTGCAATTGATGTACGACGGTAGTTAGTTGATGACGTCCATCGCTTTATCACCCGATGCTTTGTTGGATCGGCGATGGCGCTTGTATGAAGCGAGTCAATACGGGCCAGCCAGCTTTTGTCCGGCTAGCAAACATTAGTTGGTTGTAATTGCTGTTATCGGTAGTGATCGGGGGGGGGGGATTTGATCACGCGCTTGTTTTCCGGCGCGTTGCCTGTGTGTGTGGCGAGTGAAACGTCAGTCGTTTCCTCTCTATCGCGATTCTTTGTTCCCGAGGTTTTATCTCTTCTTCATCGCTGCATTGCGGCGCTCTCTTTCTACCCCGTCTCTCGTCCTCTCCCCCTCTCGACTTCGCTGCCAGTCCATCCTCCTTTCTCTTTGTGTTTTCCTCCCTACATCCCAGCGTTTGCTATTCTACCCTTCTGTTTACTTTCTCTTTCTTGTGGTATTTCTCTGTGGCATGTATGCCTATGGTTAGCCATACATTAGAATAATTTTTTTTTAAACATTCCGATCTGCCTTCGCTTTTACCGGCATTTAGAAGGCGGGAACCCTATTACAGAACGTTTATGTTTTACTTTAGCGACTCTTAAGACCGAATCAACCTCATATCTCTGTAAGATTTTTGCATTTGCGCTTTCACTCTAATGATTAATATAACATTTTATTGTGAGCAGATACAATACAATGTTGTGAATTATCTCCTGTTTCCATGATGCCTTGATTGTACGAAGCTGCAGCCAGATGGCCCCATAGCGCGTTATCGCGACTCTGTGGCGTTATCGTTTCTGCGAACGAGTTAAATTGTTTCGGCAAACAGTTCGGTAACTCACTGCTGCTCGTCGTCGAACATAAAAGCCGCAGCCAGCCCGCAATTTGTTCACTCTCGTTAATTAATGAGCGCTAGTTAGACAAATCCTAATTTGATTCCAGCACTGCAGGTGGCTGCGCGCTGAAATATTCATGCGATGTGATTATATGAAGTCGGGAAGCTGAGAGAGAAGGGAGGAGGAGGAAGAGGAGGAGGAGGAGTGTGTTTTCTGCGGGCGTGTGCGTGCGTGTGCGTGTACACTTGCGCTCGTGTGTATATGTGTGTGTGCGCGCGCATGTGCGTGTGCGTGTACACATGCGTGTGCGTGTACGTGTAGGTGGGTGGGTGCGCGCGCATCCTTTGGTGTTCGTGTGGGTGCACGTGTGTGCAGACAGGAGAGTATGTGGGCGCGTGAGCTAAGGGGACTGCAAACAAAGGATAAAAGACAATTTTCCATTGCATGTCCCGGCTCAATAGCGGTGGTCTTATAACAAATACCTCTTCACACACATCTCTCGCCTTCTCTCTTTCTCTCTCTCTCTTTCTCGCTCGCTCTCTCTCGCTCGCGCTCTCTCTCTCTCTCTCGCGCTCTCTCTCTCTCTCTCTCTCTCTCTCTCTCTCTCTCTCTCTCTCTCTCTCTCTCTCTATCTCTCTCTCTACTCTCGTCTCTCTCTCTCTCTCTCTCTCTCTCTCTACTCGTC
>NW_014577112.1:210802-229490 GCF_000485595.1 Priapulus caudatus | reverse complement strand
CTCTCTCTCTCTCTCTCTCTCTCTCTCTCTCTCTCTCTCTCTCTCTCTCTCTCTCTCTCTCTCTCTCTCTCTCTCTCTCTCTCTCTCTCTCTCTCTCTCTCTCTCTCTCTCTCTCTCTCTCTCTCTCTCTCTCTCTCTCTCTCTCTCTCTCGCTCTCTCTCTGTCTCTGTCTCTATCTCTCTCTCTCTCTCTCTCTCTCTCTCAGAATTTATCTCTCTCGCATGTGCACTCTCGCTCACTCGTCGTAAAATTATGACTTCTGGGAACCGGCGTCGGGGCACGCACGCAGTGACGTCTGTATAGCGGCGATGCTCGGAGCAGCGAGAAGCGAACATTACCGATGATCTATCTGCACACGACGTGGACGAACGATCAACATGGCGACCAGTCCTCCTCCTTCCTCTACGTTCGTGAAACAGCTGCCATCCGCGATCGCTGTGCGATGTCTCGCGCGTCTCTGCGAGCGAGCCTAAAGCGCTTACGCGGATCGCCGGGGCGATTGCTGCTTGCGTGCTCGTTAGCTGAAGCTGAAGCTGACGGCTGCGAATAAAGACCTAGACGCGTTCTCGGCTCGATAAACCTAATTGAGACTCAATCCGGCGCGACGGTGAGGTGTTTTGCGATCGTTTTCGCGCATCCGTGAGTTCTCCGGCTCGGCTCGGCGGTCGTGAGAAGGTTTGTTTGCGCATCTTCAGGCGTTCGCGATCTGTGATCGAGTGCTCTAACTTTTCTTCTTCTTCTTCTTCTTCTTCTTCTTCTTCTTCTTCTTTTTCTTCTTCTTCTTCTTCTTCTTCTTCTTCTTTTTCTTCTTCTTCTTCCTCCTTCTCCTCTTCTTCTTCCTCCACCACCTCTGCCTCTTCTCCTCTCCTTCTCCCTGTTCTCCTCGTTTTCCTCCTCTTTATCCTCCGCCTCTTCCTCCTCATCCTAGTCCGCCTCCTTCTCCGCCTCCTTCTCCGCCTCCTCCTCCTCCTCCTCTTCCTCCTCCTCCTCATCGTCATTCTCCTTAATTTGTCTAATGTGATGGCTTCATCTGTCGCTGATGCGGAGTGCGCGGGAGGCAGGGGCATCGCTACGGAGCCGGAGGCGAAAATGCAGCTTCTTTGCTTGTTAATTAATGAGCCGAGCGATGTCGTCGGCGTAATTTTACGCGTGCTTGCGAGATATTACGTGCTGTGCCGGATTCGGGGTTTTCGCTCGTAATTGCTCTTCAGGAGGAAGGAGTCGGGTTGCTTTGCTTGCCTGCGTGCGTGTCTTTGTGACCGCACGACGCGGCGGCGGAAGCGTGTCATCGCGTGTGCGATGCCGCGTGCGCTCGGTTTCTTCTACTGCCGCTCCGCGAATTCTGCGCGATATGTGATCGGTATTATGAAGTCGGTGCATTGAGCAGTATTTGTGTGGGCGGGCGTGCTTGATCAACTGCAGTACGTTGTGTAGTTTTGAACGTTTTCATGCAAACTTGTTTCGGTGTGTGTGTGTGTGTGTGTGTGTGTGTGTGCGTGTGTGCGTGCGTGCGTGCGTGCGTGCATGCGTGCGTGCGCCTCCCCCTTCCCCCTTCCACGCTGTGGTGTTCGGTGTAGCGACGAGGTGATGCGGCGGTGACGCTGGGTCACACCCACCGTACCAATTATAGTCCCGCATGAAAGGCCGTCACCAATCGCACGTATCGCGGTACGTAACCATCACCTCGGCAATTGCAGCACTATCTGCAAACACTAGCTCGTCTCGGTCGGAACGCTACGACGTTGTCGCGAGACTACGGGCAGCATTGCCGACGACGCGACGTCGCCGCCGACACGACACGCACGTTGACCGCTGGCTGACCGACGTCGCCGCCGACGAGCGCGCGCTCGTAAGTGATTAATTAGTATTGACTTTCGTCGCCTAGGAAATCACGTGGCGGCGCGTCTGCTGCGGCTGCTGCTATAACCCGCACGCCTCCTTCATCGGCTTCCCCCCCCTCCCACCCGCCTGCCGCCGCCGCTGCTGCTGCTACTGCACCGCTGCCAGTGCCACCTCATCATATTATCAAGAGCGTATAAAGAAGGCCTTCTTTATACGCTCTTGATATTATCCGAGCTACGGCAGCATCTCCCGAGCGAGGGTTGTACCCTGGTTTGCCCGCGCTTAGTCATCAGGGATATTGCATTTTTTTCGGGGTTGAAATTCAGGTGTCGTGTCTCTGCTGCGCAGGGTGAATGATGGGTGATTTAATTTCACGTGTGTGTTGAGAGCGGAAATTGAGAGAAAACTGAAGAGAGAGAGAGAGAGAGAGGGAGGGGGGTATTGGTGAGGGAGGGGAGAGTCGAAGGAAAAATGAAGGATAAGAAGAATGGCGAAGATGGAGCCGGAGTATGAGAGGGAGAGGGGGGTGAGAGAGGGGCGGGCAGCCAAGCGCAGCGGAGCGCGGCCCAGGCGCCAAAGCGAAGCAAGGGAGGTACCCGGGCACCCAGAACGCACAGCGAACGGCACGAGCACGCGCCATGACCGACCGCAGCTCGAAGATGGAACGCGCACACGGGGTATCGCAGCGCGGCAGGATAGGCGGGGTGAGGAGAGGCGGAGGAATCGACGCGAAAAGGGAAGGATAGGGCGAGGGGCGAGGCAGGCAGGAGAGAGGCGAAGCAATGGAAGCCGGAGTATGAGAGGGAGAGGGGGTGAGAGAGGGGAGAGGCGAAGCGAAAAGAGGGATAGGGCAAGGAGGCAGGAAGAGAAGAAGGCGAAGATGGAGCCGGGGTATGAGAGGGAGATAGGGGGGTGAGAGAGGGGAGAATCGACGCGAAAGGAAGGATAAGGGCGAGGGGCAGGCAGGAAGAGAGGCGAAGATGGAGCCGGAGTATGAGAGGGAGAGGGGGTGAGAGAGGGGAGAATCGAAGCGAAAAGGAAGGATAGGGCGAGGGGCAGGAAGAGAGGCGAAGATGGAGCCGGAGTATGAGAGGGAGAGTGGGTGAGAGAGGGGAGAGGCGAAGCGAAAAGAAGGGATAGGGCGAGGGGCAGGAAGAGAGGCGAAGATGGAGCCGGAGTATGAGAGGGAGAGGGGGTGGGGTGAGAGAGGGAGAATCGAAGCAAAAAGGAGGGATAGGGCGAGGGGGCACGCAGGAAGAGAGGCGAAGATGGTGCGGAGTATGAGAGGGGAGAGGGGGGGTGAGAGAGGGGAGAATCGAAGCAAAAGGAAGGATAGGGCGAGGGGCAGGCAGGGAAGATAGGCGAAGAATGAGCCGGAGTATGAGAGGGAGAGGGGGGGGGGTGAGAGAGGGGAGAATCGAAGCAAAAAGGAGGGATAGGGCGAGGGGCAGGCAGGAAGATAGGCGAAGATGGAGCCGGAGTATGAGAGTGGGAGAGGGAGAGAAAGGGTCTCGAGAATCTCCCCTCTAGCAACAGAGAGCCCCTGCATTGTAGTTTGAATGTTTAATGTAGGAGCATCACAGCATTGCAGTGAGTTCGTAGCCACTATCAGGAGGCCACTTGCCTTGCTGTGTTATTACAATCCACATGTTCGTTCAGGTTGAGAGGGTGTATGCCCGCTGATGGCTCTTCCTGCTCCCGATTGCCAATGTTATGACTTTTTGGGCAAATGATTGCAGTTGCTATGTATAGTAACACTTTGATTCTTGTTTCTCGATGTGCATGCACGCCAGCGAGGGGCGGTATTTCTGAGACCAGAGGTACAATACAAGGGAGATATCAGTGCGGTGTTCTCAAACGCTCCGTTTTCGCCGTGTTTGTGGCATCATCAGTTAGTATGTCCTGGGCGAATACTGTTTGTGTATTTATAATAGTGCTGGCCATGCCTTGGATATGGCTTCATTACTGGCATGCTGGGCAAAATACGTTTTACTGCCGAGATGCCTGGCATGAATTCATTACTGGCGAGTAGTTGCTTTGCACAATGGCACACGTGTAGTGTACTATACCATGCTGGCAATGTTCATTGCTGACGGATGTGTTATGGAAAACGCCGGCAAAGACGTAGTTATTATTGGCCATGTATCCTCGGCAGACTGTTTCATTACGGCTGGCATGCGCGGGCTACCTTCCGATTCATTAACGTAGAGCATGCCTGGCCAAGATTTGTATAACACTAATCATCGCATGGGCAAGTTTCTCATTACTGCTATGGCGGCAAGACATGCAGTTGCCGTAGCTGGCAATGTTTCATTACTGGCATGCTGGCAAGCACGCTTATGTATTGGCGTCTGGGCAGATGTTTCCTGTAGCTGCACTGCTGGCAAGCACGTCATTAACTCGGCCAATGTCTTGCGCTATAGTTTTGTCCCACTTATTTTCTGCATGCGGCAAGATGGTTTAATTAGTCATAGCTCATGCTAGGCAATGTTTTCATTACTTGCATGTCTGGCAAGAATGTTACTACTGGCAATGAACTGGCATACGTATTTATTAACTACCCTATGCTGGGAATGGCTTCAATTCCTGGCATGTATTCTGCAGATGTTATTACCTATAGCATTGCTGGGCACATGATTCATTATCTAGGCATGCTGGCAATGCTATATTACTAACAGTATGAGGCGCTACAGACGTGTAGCCTCTATCCTCGCCGTCTGGCAATCGTCGTTCATTACTAGCCATGCTGGCACTGATTCGAGAACTGGCAATGCTGCAATGCTTCATTCACCTTCCGTGCCCTACGGCATGCTTGGCACAATTCATTTTACTGGCCATGCTGGCAAATAATTCATTACTGGCATGCTGGCAGTGAACTGTAAATCCCCCCCGTTCATTCAAGGTACAATTTCTCACTATATTAATTCTCGAGTGTCGTAGCTACTTTCCATCCTGCATATCGTGTAAGCAGTGTGGTAATGCATGCGCTTCTTATCTCGAGTGATACGGGTAACTCACAAGTGTTAGCTTCAGAACGTGTAGACGACGGGCGATCGTGATACTCGCACCATCGTTAGTATATAGCACTTCATGTACATGTCAGTGCTACGCACACCATCTACATTAATGCATTTGCATGTATGACGTTACAGATACGTTAATTATACATGAATCGGTGCAATCCGGCCTTAGTATTGCTACGATACGTGTATGGCTCGTCCTGGTTTTGCATATACTATCAAGCGGCTAGCGCGCTACGTGCAGTCACAAACGAGTGTACATGGTGTGCGGTGTGCTCGTGTGCGGCGTGTGCGTGTGCGGTGTGCGTGTGCTTATGAGTGTGTGTGTGTGTGTGTGTGTGCGTGTGTGTGTGCGTGCGGGCGTGCGTGGCGTGCGTGCGTAGCGTGCGTGCGTCTGCGTGCGTGCGGTGCGGCTGTGTGTTGGGTAGGGTGTATACTGCGTACGTCAGTAACGTGACGACAAATTATGTGTCGTACGTGTTTAACGAACCCGCGATCTGTGTGGACATCACATCATGTTTATGTTGCGTGCGGCAGGCTCTGCTTCCCCACATTATATGTACATTGTATACGTGTATACACGCCATATCATGATTACGAAGCGTGTAGCGTGCGTTACCCCATCATGTGCACACTGCATGCACACCACATCATGTTTATGTTGCGTGCAACAAGCGCTATTTGATCTCATTACATACATGTACAACGCGTGCGTGTACGTGTACACACACACACACACACACACACACACACACACACACACACACACACACACACACACACACACACACACACACACACACACCACATCATGTTTATGTTGCGTGCAACAGACGCTATTTGATCCCATTACATGTACACACCACATCATGTTTATACTGCGTGCAGCAGGCGCGCTATGCGTGCCCGCATCATGTGTACACTGCCTATATCCGCGCACACGCGGCTACGTGTAAGCTACATGATACGCGCAGTGCTACTCTATGGCGGCGGACGAGCAGCAGTTTAGCTGTAAATGAGTCAGTGGCGCTATAAAACCCAAACAGGAAGGCCGCCGCCGCAGACAGAGGAAGAAGTGGAAAACGCAGGGATGCCTCGCAGGATACGACGGACGCGAAAGTGCTTTACGATATCGTCGTCACATATATATATATATATATATATATATACAGTGCAATCGGCGCCGCATCAGTTAATTACGACCGTACGCCTGCCTACGCCACCGCTGCCGCCCTAATGCTCGCTATCATAGAGGTGATCACGGATGAGTTCTGGCAGGGATGCTGCTGCTGCTCGTTGGCTTCTGTCGGCGCGCGCGGTTGCCGCGGTAATTACGGCAGCAGCAGCAGCAGCGGCGGCGGCGGCGGCGTCTGTAATCCGCGCCACGTGTTATTAAACGCGTATAGCCGCACTTATGATCACCGCTCCTTACGTACGTCAGTACGATCTATAGCCAGCCAGCCAGCCGCCTTGAGATTCTTCTCCGGCGGGCTTGTCACTATGGCGATGCCAAGAGAGGTGGTTGGGGGGAGGGTGGTGCGCACGCTGCAGCAGCATCTCTAGCGGATGATACCGTAGGTGGTGGTGGGGGGGTCGCTCGCAGCAGGAGCATCGCTGTAGCGGATGAAGCCGCCGTATATGTAGGGCTTCCGTGTGACGCTCTCGCGTCTGTCTCCGTAATTGGACGTGCGATGGCTTCTTCGTAACCGCGGTGCCCCGGCGGCGCATGCGCGTGACGCGAAAACGCGCCCATCATCGTCGGCTGCTGCGGAGGCAATGTCACCCGGCCCGTCTTAGCTCTAGAACTATAGCCTAGCGAAGCTCGGCCACTGTGGCCGAGCGAAGGGCTATAGTTCTAGAGCTAGGCCCGTCTCTACTCGCGCCTCGCATAGCCTCCTCCCTCCTCCCGTACTCCCGTGCGTATGTGACGATCGGGCTTCGGTCTCTGGACTCCCGAAGGAAAGGAGAGAAAAAAACGCCCCGTGCGCGCCGCACATTTTTTCACTTATCTCTCGCCAACGATGTTTAGACGATCGTATCGCTCTGCGCGAGTATTTTGAGGTTCACTGCGGGCCGCTGGCTCGGCCCTTAAAGCACGGCTGCTACAACGTCGGACGGACCCCGCGCTCGGCGACCCCCTCCCCTACTCCGGCGGCGCCCGCCCGCGGCGGCCGGCGTGCGCCGTCGCGATGCTCCGCCTGCTCAGAGGTTTTGCTGCTCGGCACATGTTTGACTCTTAGCTTGTTGTTTCTAAAGGCGAGAATAATATTGGGTATTGGCGCGGATGTTGTAGCGCGCGTTGGGGCGGCGACTCCCGGCAGTAGCGCGTAGTAGCAGCGGTCGGTAGCAGCTAGCACGCCCGAGCAACACACTCCGGCGAGCGTGTTAATTCAAAACTGGCCCCGTCTTATTTGTGTACGCCGACGTCGAGGTGTTACCGCCTTCACGCGCGTGCAGGCATCGGCGAACACGCGCGTGCAGGCATCGGCGAACACACGCACGCAGACACGTTCACTCGCACGCAGACACGTTCACTCGCACGCAGACACGTTCACTCGCACGCAGACACGTTCACTCGCACGCAGACACGTCCACGCACACGCAGACACGTTCACGCTCATACAGACACGTTCACTCGCACGCAGACACGTTCACGCACACGCAGACGCGTTCACGCACACGCAGACACGTTCACGCTCATACAGACACGTTCACTCGCACGCAGACACGCTCACGCACACGTAGACAGGTTCACTCACACGCAGACACGTTCACTCACACACAGACACGTTTACTCACACACACAGACACGTTCACTCGCACACACACACGTTCACTCGCACGCACACACAGACACGTTCACGCTCATACAGACGCGTTCACTCGCACGCAGACATCGTTGCGAGCGTGCGCGAGTAGATAACGAACAGTGTTTCGTCTTATCTCCCCTTGGCTCTTGTCTCTTTTCTATTATGTGCTGTTGTCCAATTCCTCTGCTGTGTAATCTTGGTGCCTATGTGTGCGCGACGCACATCGCAGACGCCGTCACAACGCGTGCAGACTCGCATGCAAAAGTGTGTGTCGCACGCAAGCCTCCGTACATACATACATGGCGTGATCATTATTTGCATATTATGCAGGCGGCGAGCAAAAATATCGTCGAAATTACTCGGTATGCGTGGCATCACGAAATATCTGCGACCTTGACGTCACTTTGACGAGATTACCAGCACGTCAGCGATCATCGATCGATCAGATTTTACTCGACTGCCTGCATGCTTCAAATCTAACTGCGGCATCGAGTCGAAGTTTCGAGTTCGTTGAAGGATTTGCTGCTCGCGTCGATGACGACGTCGACATTGACGAACGTATTGTGTAGCGTTGTATAGCGTCCGTGTGTTGCGCGTGATTGCTCGGTTGTGGTGCTGCAAGTGTTGTTATAGGTGGTGGAAATGTATTCGAGGAGCGTTTTCGCTTCGGGAATTCTACGTTAGTCGGTGTGACCGTCGTCGTTTCAGTGCCTGTGTGGTCGTGAGGATGGGGAATGCTCGTCGCATATCGCTCCCACAGTGCGGCTCAAGAGGTCGTTGTCGTATTAGGTAATACAGATATGTACCCGAGGTACATATATGTATACACAAAGTGTACCAGACTTGTATTACAGAAGTGTACTCTAACCCTAACACTAACCCTAACCCTAACTCTAACCCTAACCCTAACCCTAAACATACCTCATATAAAAATATAAACATAATACTAAACAACCTAAAACTACCTCGGGTACATATCTGTAGTACCTGATACGACAACGACCCCATCTGCCACAGTGCGCTGTAATATATGTCTGTTATATATGCCCGAAACGAGATCATATCGCCTGAGCGCTGCTCGAATGCCCGGAGAGAATCTGTTTAGAAGATGCGCTGCGAGAAAAAAATACCCACCCGAATGGTTAATGCGTTTTGAGGTTTGCTTGCGTTTGAGGCAATAAAAACCTCTCGTGTGATCTCGGTACATCGCCGAGGCGGGAGAATGCGTGGAAAGATGATGGTGAGGAGGAGGAGGAGCAGGAGGAGGAGGAGAATGTAGAGGGTTTGTTGACAGGCAATGATAGTGATAGGTGTTCAGTATAATATAGTTTGTTCCATATAAGTTATGACATACATACGCGCAACCTGCATAGTCGACCAAAACCAAGACTGCCCGACGCCCACGAAAACCAGAATCAGAACCTCTGGTCTCTCTCTTCCTTCACCTGGCTTTTTAGTCCTCTCTCTCCGACCTATGCATGGGCTTCCCCTCGCTCTCGCCCAATCGGAGGCGCTCTACCTTAAATAATTGGTGACCCTTCGGAATATGGGATGTTGATTGTGCAACACCCTTGGTCCAGTCCGGTCGCCAGTTTTCCTGGTTTATTACTCCTTCTATGAATATCTACTGTGTTATCACATTTATTAGAAACTTTAAATGAGAGAATTATGACGTCAACAATATGATATCATAATGGACTCAGCGTTGTTATTAATCGCATTATGTCTTTCTTTATTATCTTGTTTCCGCTCCTGTTTCCATGGCAATCTACATCTCTATGTTGCGCAATAGATCTCTGTGGGTTTGTAACGTTACAATGAGGAGGAGGAGTAGGAGGTTGTGGAGGAGGCACAATGAACAGGAGCAGGAGAAAGAAGAGGAGGAGGATGCGAAGGAAGAGGGGAAAGAAGAGAAGGATGCGGATAAGGATGGGTGGTGGAGGAGGAGTGGGTGAGGTGGAAAAGGGGGAGGAGGAGGGGTTCTGGTGGAGGAGGATGCGGAGCGGTGTGGTGTAGGAGGAACAGGGATGAGAGGAGAGAGGAGGAGGTGGTGGTGGAGGAGGAGGAGGAGGAGGAGTGGTGATTTTCCTTGTTTTAATTCGCTCCTTTCTTCAGCATGGTTGCTTTCATGTATTAAACTGTTTAGAGTGAGGGGAGTGTTCGACTGAGGGACGAACTGGGAAGCTGTCTGCCTGTCTCTCTGTCTGCCCGCCTGCCCGCTCGCCTGCCCGCCTGCCCGCCTGCCCGCCTGAACACGCCTGCCTTCATTCGGTGTACAACGGTCGCCCGTAGCTACATGTAAGCACTCAATCATTACCCGTTACCGCTGCGTGCAGCCTCCTAATTCTTCCGTGAGTCACCGCGTGCGGTAGCAGCAGCAGCTACAACAGGAGCAGCAGTAGCAGCAGTAGCAGCTACTACTACAGGAGCAGCAGCAGCAGCAGCAGCAGCAGCAGCAGCCGCTCGAAGAGATAATCACTGCTAAACCAGTTATATGCTCGTGATAATGACACTGCTATTTGCACGCCAAACCAGCCCCCAAACACGACCGATTTCCCCTCGCCTCTCCTCGGCAACTGTGCACAGGGAGAGGGTAGGTGGCGGGAGGTGGTGGCCTGGGAGGTGGCGGGCAGGCAGGCAGGCAGACAGACAGGCGGGCGGGCGGGCGAGCGAGTGGATTAACACCGCTTCTATGTACGCTCTGTGTACTCACGGTCCCCATGTCGTGACTTCGGTAAATGGCAGACGATTTCTCGTTGCTGCCGCCATTGCTTGCGAGCTGGCTGATGGAGGAGGCCCGCCGGGGATAGGAAGGACGCTGAGGATAACAGCGAAATATGAACAGAGAGTGGAAATTCAACACGGACCCGAAAAAATCGAAAGGCGAACTTGGCAAAATAGTAGACTACTAGTGGTAGGCATTAGGAGAGCCATTTAGCAGCATTAGAGGCGTTAGAGATATTAGAGATATTAGAGAGTTCCTCCTCCCCCGCGCCTTCTCCGTCGCTCTTCCCCTGCTTCTTCCCCGCGCCGGACAGAGTGTATGTGACTGTTGCTCCTCCCTCGCTTTTGTCTTCTTTTTTCTCTGACAGTTTCTCCTCTGTTGCTCCTCCTCCGTATTGTACAGCACGTATGCGATACCCCCTTCCTCTCCTCTTTCCCCACTTTACAGATGATACGTGCTGCTCCTCCCCCTCGCTGCACAGCGTTTACACGGTGGATCCTCCCAACCCCCAGTTCCTCCACCCGGGGACACTCGGGGTGTGGAACCCGAGAGAATGCGTTGCGCAGACACGCGATTCGTCGGCCAGCCGTGCCTCCTGCCGGCTTGTCGCTAAACCTCCCCTTCCCCTCCTCCCCTCATCCCCTCCACCCCTCTCCCCGAGCAACGACTAATGATGATGTGTGAGTGTTGGGGGAGGGGGAGGGGGAGGAGAGACCCGAGCGGCTGCGAATCTCGCTCGATAATCGGAGGCGAATGAGCGCAGCAGCTAACAACAGCTACAGCTGACACGCCTGCTTGCATCTGATCACAGGGGGGATTCGACTACACGCGCGTGCGTGCGTGCGTGCGTGCGTGCGTGCGTGTGTGCGTGCGTGCGTGCGCGCGTGTGTGTGTGTGTGTGCGTGCGCGCGCGCGTGTGTGGCTGTGTGTGTGCGTGCGTGCGTGCGTGCGTGTGTGTGTGTGTGTGTGTGTGTGTGTGTACGTGGGTGCGTGCGTGCGTGTGTGTACTGATCACGTCTGTATCGGTAACGCTCGTGGCTGGGATGCTAAATTAATATGTGTGGCCGTGGGCGAGCCATTGAAGCAATAGTGACGCGATAGCTGTCGTGTGTTAGAAATGCGTGCCGCCATCTATGGATGCTGGAAAGGCGTTCGATGGCTCTCCCACCGGTATCACGCCATTGGCTGATGTGGCTACATAATGAACACGTGTGAAGAGCAGAGGTGAACGAGTGTGTGTGCCACTAGTCTCTCTCTCTCTCTCTCTCTCTTCCTCTCTCTCCCCCTCTTTCCCTCCCTCTCTCTCTCTCCTTTCCCCCTCTCCTCTCTCGCTCTCTCTCTCGCTCCTCTCTCTCTCTCCCTCCCCTCCCGCTCTCTCTCCTCTCTTACTACGCACGCACACGCACGCACGCACACACGCACGCACGCTCACACGCACACCCTCGCTCTGGTTAAGATGCAGCTTATGACACTCCTGATACCATGCAGGCATGTCAGTTTTGGGGGCACTGATGTGGGTGGTGGGACTGCGCGCGCGGGAGTGAGGGGTTGATTGGTATGGATGGTGGAGGCGCAGTCAGCACTGTCGGTGGTGGTAGCTGTGTGTGGTGTATGGTCGTTGTGGGTGTTGGAGGCGGGAGGTGGAGCATCGGTGTGGCTGCATGGTTGGGATGCGCAGGTTGATCGCACTGGCTGAATATATGCCGGGCTTTCTTCGAAGAATGCAATATTCCAGTATATTTCGTCCGTCAGTTCGTCTCTGTTTCGCCTGCATCTCACAGCAACAGATGGCGACAGTGGAGTGTTTGACGTGTCAGTGCGACGTGCTGCGTTGTATTGCAGCAGTCAGGCTCTAGAACTATAGCCCTTCGCTCTGCCACGGGTGCCTGCGGCAGAGCGAAGGGCTATAGCTCTATAGCTAGCAGCAGTCAGGCCGTGTGTCGCGCATGCTAGCTACGTTCGCGCGTATAGCGATGGCGGCACGCACGCATCCGGCGAGACAGCGACACCTGTGTTAATTAGCTCTGTATGACGTGTGAGTATGAGACCTGGTGTTGTATTGCAGCAGTCAGGCCGTGTGTCGAGCTTAATATAGCTACGCTCGCGTTAGCTCTAGAGCTATAGTGCTTCGCTCTGCTACAGGCTTATAGTATTATAGCAGAGCGAAGGGCTATAGTTCTAGAGCTGCACCTGTGTGCACATGTGCATGCACGGCGCGCACCGTGCGCCGTCGTCACGTCCGCACAAAGAGCGCGTCGCGGGGAGGAGGGGAGGCCGAGGGCCATCGAGCCGCTGCTTAATCACCCCCCGTAGCACCCACCTGTACGCATCTCACCGTTGAGCGACTCGCGTAATGGCAGTGCGATCGTCGGTTTCACTACATTGGACAGGTAACGGATATGCGCAGGCAGGTAGCGCAGGTAGCGCAGGTAGCCCGCCGTGCTTGAGGATAGCGGTGCAGCGTGTGTGTGTGGGGGGGGGGTGTTGATCACACGCTGATAGGCTTTAGGGCATCTCATGACCGGTAATGAGAGTAGGTAGTCGTGTTTGGTAGGTGGCGGTGGGGGGCAGACCGAATGAGGGTCATATTGTATGGAGGACAAAGAACACAAAAAGCATAGAGGCATGCTATAACAGGAGTCTATCAATATATTATATATTGATAGACTCCTGACTATAATGTGGAAAAACTGTATGTGGGACAGGCGGGGTGGGTGGGCGTACTGAATGGGTGCGAAGATGTGTACACCTCAGGGGACCGATATGGGTTTACTTATTATCATATGTGTATCTAACTGACGCGCGAGGGACCTACCCCGTCGTGAATACCTGTAAGGACCTCCATTGAGATCAGTTAGCGTCATATAATATATAGTATATACATATATATATATTATATATATATTATATGGTATGTGTGGGTACATGGTGAAAGGGCGGAGATTGAATGCAGAGTAGTCCTTGTAGCTCGTAATTCTCTTCGATCTGCGTGTCGTACGTGTAATGTCGTTGTTACGTGACGTCACCACCGCCATGTTGAGGTGGTATTGGCGCAGTGAAAGTGTTATTATTCACAGCCAGTAAGGCTCAAGGGGTCGTTGTCGTAACAGTTGTACTGACAGATATGTACCCGAGGTAACATATATGTATACACATAACGTGTACCAGACTGAAAACGGTGATACCTACTAAACACTACCCGTACACTAACCCCAACCTCAACCTAACCCCTAACTCTAACACCTAACCCTAACCCAAAACATACTCATATAAAAATATAAACATAATCCGTTTAGGGAATTATCCCTATTATCTATCTTTAATACTAACCACACTAAAACTAACATCGGTACATATCTGTCAAAACGCGGTCGAATCCCTATTAATCAAACAGACTTTCACGCGCATACACCCACACGGCCACGCACGCACGCATACATGGACCTGTATGTATATAATACTGTCACTCCAACCGCAGAGCGAAACAATCCATTGTTCGAGATTTGGCAGTGCAAGGGGCGAGAAATAGCATTGTCCTTATTATATTTGCGAGAGTAAATAATTGATATGCAAGTTTGGAGTGAATACTGTATGGTTATTTCCGCCCCTCGAGGCCGTTAGTCTGAGTGAAGTGAATCTCAACGTTCGGTGTGTTGCCTCTACCTTGTGCGACCCCCGACTGTGTAAACGTTTGTCCTGTCTACCAGCACCTATTTATTATTAGTCCAGCGTTATATATATATCATCTGTGATATTATTAGTACAGTGCCAGCGTTATATGCTGGTCGCAGGCTATCTGTGCGGCGGGGGGCTCGCCCATGAACTCTCCTATGAGAGAGGAGAGAGAGAGAGAGAGACGAGAGAGAAGAGAGAGAGACGCGAGAGGAGAGAGAGAGTGAGATGAAGAGAAGAGAGAGAGAAGAGCAGAGAGCTAGAGAGAGGAGAGAAAAGAGAGAGAGATAGAGAGAGAGCGAGATAGAGAGATAGAGAAAAAGAGAGTAAGCTAGGAGGCGAAAATGATCCGGTAAATTCAGCCATCTAGGCAGCGCCAGTGCAAATCATCACAAGCGAAAGTGTTGTGCATGCGTGCGTACGCACGACCCGTATTCCACGCCGGGGTCGCCCGTCTACGTGCTAGATCCAGCACCGCCATGCGCGCGTGCGTGCGTGCGTGCGTGCGTGCGTGCGTGCGTGCGAGTTTGACGCTGTCGCTGCGGGCCAAAGCTGTTTATTACGTGCCCCGCCCTCGTACGCGCGAGGAGGCGAATTTAGCACTAAGGACTGCATTTGCTTGTTCGTTCGTACGTTTCGTACGGTCCTTGCTGAACTCTGCTGGCTGGCCTGCTGGCCGTGTTGAGTGACGATGATGAAGCATATGTGCGGGGGCATGGATGCGCGCTCGCTCGAACCATCGATGCGTTTGATATGCCAGCGATAGCGCAGTTTAACCTAGACGAGGTTAACAGCCCCTCGGCGAGGGAGGGGGCGAGTAGGGTTGGCCCGGCGCTGGCGACGTCCGCAGCGACGGCGATCGAGCGTCGGCGACTCGAGTCGCGCGCCGTTCGGTGGTAAAAAACTGAAGCTCGATTACGGGAGCGCCGGTGGCGCCTCCTGCCGTGCTAGGCTGTGTCGGAGATTTGTTTTTTTACGACGTGTTGATGGCTTTTTCATCTCGTGTTGATGCTTTGGATTGCTGCAGACGCTACTGCGACTGTGGGAGAGAGCACGCGCGAGAGAGAGTGTGTGTGTGTGTGCGAGAGAGAGAGAGAGAGAGTGAGCGAGAGAGAGAGAGAGCGCGAGAGCGAGAGAGAGAGAGAGAAGAGAGAGAAGAGAGAGGAGAGAGAGAGAGAGAGAAGAGAGAGAGAGAGAGAGAGAGAGAGAGAGAGTGAGGTAGAGAGAGAGAGCGGCGAGCGAGAGAGAGAGAGAAGAGAGAGAGAGGAGAGCGCGGGGAGGCGGGAGACGACGAGAGGCGAGAAGCGAGAGGCGAGAGCGAGGACGAGAAGCGAGAGGCGAAGGACACTGAGAGAGCAGAGACGAGAGAGAGAGAGAGAGAGAGAGAGAGAGAGAGCGCGAGCGAGAGAGAGAGAAAGAGAGAGAGAGAGAGCGAGAGCGAGAGCGGGAGCGGGAGCGGGAGCGAGAGCGAGAGCGAGAGCGAGAGATAATGCTGTGAACTGTATAGTCATTACTCCGTACGATCGTAAGCCCAATAGAGCGTATATACAGCTAATTTGTGCGAAATGATGTGCTTGATATCGATTGACGCTGGTAAACTAACGCTGCAGTGGCCTTTTGTTCTGACTCTAACCCGTGAGTGATCATTGTGGTTGTTGACATGTGACATTGATGATAACATTGAGGCAGAGAAAGAGAGAGAAAGGGACAGACAGAGACAGAGACAGAGACAGAGACAGAGACAGAGACAGAGACAGAGACAAAGAGAGAGAGAGACGAAAGGGAGAAATGGATATAGAGTGGAGGCCAAGGGGAATCGATTTAACGACAGATCTGCGATTTTCACCTTCGAGTCTGCACGCACGCACGATAGCAGAGTCTGAGAATTGACGCCTTTGTGCTTTGCCTGCAGGTTGGCTTCGTTAAGCCTGTGATGCTCGGAAGCTGAGTGTGAGCTGTTTCCTCATCCACATTTCGACGGACGCACCAACTGTGAAACTGGCCACCGGGAAGCTGGCAAACCAGCCGCGGGCCCTCATTCGTGTTGGCTCCAGCTGGCAGGTAGGTTGGGTACAGGTGTTACGGGGGCTCTCCTTCGCCTGATCCACTGGTGTAGACTTCTCCCAGCGATCATCGTGTCTGTCCCACGATAGCTATTATGTGTGCAGGTCGCAGAATGTTTTGATAGCGTGCTGCGAATGTGCTGGATGTATTCACAGGGAACTAGTGTCGTTCGGTGATCGTAATGACGCGAGTTCTATGGCAGGCTAAAACAGCACGGGAATGCTAGTAGGATGCATATAATGCCTATTATATATGCTAATTTTGTATGAACGCAACATGGCAGGGGGGGGGGATTTTATCAAACGTTACTAAACCTTAGAACTCGCATCAGCAGCCTATGCAAAAGACAATCATTATCGATGCATACTGCATTTATTAAGTTGGCCATCTTACCTTTTTATTACGATTATTTATTAGTCATATTAATTATGATTTTATTAATTTCATTTAATCATTTCGACCTGCGATTATATATCCGTTCGACTGCCTATCGATAGTTTACGCTGGTTGACTTATCGCTACGTGATGTGCGATGTGTGTATGTGTGGGTGTGTGTTTCTCTGCCCGACAGGCGAGGCTACCGCCATGTCAAGGTCCCGTGAAGCCGCGCGACATGCCGGAGACGTGTGGAGAGCACGAGGACCTCGCCTGGGTCTCCACAAAGATCTCAGACTCCAGCCTCATCATGTACCTGCGTGCGGCCAGGTGAGCGAGTCATCGCCGCCGCGGCGCGAGGAACGTTCGCTTGTTTTCTGTTCGGTCAAAGGTTACAATCACCACACTTTTTCGAGGGGATTCGAGTTTGGTCGGACTGCGCATGGATATGGACTCGCTCGCGATTACGAATCTACGGTTGTCCCAACGTTTCGTGGTTCTTAATTGCATGATTCTCAGCAAAATGGTTACCATAATGTTTCGTATTTATTATTATAGTTCTCATCTTGGAAAATAAGCGAATCGTTAATTAATGAATGTCGAGATGTCGATGACCACGTTATTATGCAATATTATGCGTATTTCACTATGGAAAATGTTTAATTTTTGGGAAAATGCTGTTTATGGTAGTGCAATGAATCAGAGACCCCTGACGGCAAAAATACCTATCGTCTCGCCTGCACGAGGCATCGTCGTTGCGGTTAATATATCTTCCCTATAGTATAACAGAAATGCACACGCAATTGTGCAATTAACACATGATCGCCCACAATGCTGAGCGTGATTAGCAGCAATCCACAGAGTTCCGGTTTTAAAGAAAAGCGAGTTCGGTTTATCGCATTGCATCGTCGACAGTTGTTTATAATGGTTTCATATCAGGACGCCATCGCTGTCTAGCGATCGTACCATTTAAAGTTTCGCTGCGGGTTGTTTCGTTTATCGTAACCATGCCAACGAACGGCCGACAGCTCGTTCGCAGCCGGTCTCGTCGTGGCGACGGTCGCCATGGCGATCCCATCCATTTTGCGCTCGACATCCGATGCTTTCCTCTTCGGCTGTTGTCGTCGTCGGCAACTGCCTCCTCGCGTTACCGGCTCGCCGGGTGGGGGGCAGCGCAAGTGTAGACGCACCGCGTCGTCGCCATTGTGTCGAAATCGGATATTTGTCGCAGGGCAGCGACTCGGTAATTCACGCTGATTTTCTGCTCTGTGCGACCGGGGGGGGGGGTGATCGACGACGGGGGCGACCTAGCGTCAGTTGCGTCCGCTCGTGAAGCTGCGAGCGATCGCATCTCGTAAACGGGGGAAATTTCCGGACGCCGACAAGCGTGGTGCGCGACGGCTTTGAGCAGGAAGGTGCTACGGCAACGGCAACGACAATAATTACAACAATGACAATGGTGACAACAACGAAGACGACGATGACACTGATGGCGAAGACAACAAGGACAGCAGCGATGATGACGATCCAGCGATGATGACGAAGACGTTGATGACGGCAGTGACAACGACGGTGACATAAACGACGACAACACCAGTGGCGATCACGACGATGACAGCGATGCTCACGACACCAGCTTCGGTGACCTTGATGATGACGATGACGATGACATTTTTTATTCTACTATCGATTACACTACGATTTATTGTATTATTGTAGTGGCGATGGCGCGTGACTCATGCGTGCGTGTGTTTTGTGGTTTTCGCAGGAGCATGGCGGCGTTTGCCAGCATGTGTGATGGCGGCTCGACGGAGGACGGCTGCATTGCTGCTAGCCGCGACATCACCACCTCCAACGCTCTACAAATGGTAGGTTGCCTTCACACGCGCTACTATTCTCACCCTGTCATTGTGCTGTACTTTAAAGCACAGAATATGGGCGATGTGCGTGTAGTGTGCATGCGTGCGTGCGTGCGTGCGTGCGTGCGTGCGTGCGTGCGTGCGTGCGTGTCTGCGAGGGTGGAGGTTTGATGCGTAGGGTGCGGGTTAATTTGATGTAATGGTTGATACAAGTGGATCAATATATTCCCTCCTTCTTTGCTGCTATCTCTCTCTCTCTCTCTCTCTCTCTCTCTCTCTCTCTCTCTCTCTCTCTCTAACTGTCTCTCTTTCTGTCTCTCT
>NW_014577112.1:194037-204401 GCF_000485595.1 Priapulus caudatus | reverse complement strand
CTCTACAGGACGAGGCACGCAAGTCTTTGGCTGTCGCCGAGTACGCACCGGACGCCCTGGGGCCGTCTTCTGTGCCTTCACGCGAGCCAGTATAACTCTGCGACAATCCGGGCAATCCTGCCGATTCTTGTTGTTTGTGCACAGCGGCGTGCGTGCGGTGTACTTGTGTGTTGCAGAGGAGCATTTGAACGGCATTTACAGGACGTTATCGGCAATAATAGGCGAAAGAGAGTAGAGAAACATTAAGACTTCGGTAGTAAATACATTTCGTGTTTACTTAGCATTATTATTTTTTTACTGAGACGCTCCAAGTGTTTTGTGACTACGCTGCGCTCTTGTCATTTGCTCGCTGTTTATCGCTTCGCTCATTCGCTGTTATTACTGTTAGTCGGCAATAGAATAAGAATCTATCCGCTGCAATCGTGGGGAAGTAATGCACCAGGTTTCCTCATCTGATGCCCTGAAGGGTCCGGTTTTTTCCTGTCTTTCTTTTCCTCGTCGCAAAGGAGGCGGCGATGTCTATTCGTTCTTTTTTGCACATTGATGTTCAGTTATCTCCTCAGCGATTTCACATGCGAGCAAGCTGCGCTAGATCAGTTATATCGCAGCAGCATTCTTCGCTATTAAGCGCGGTTAGCGAGGCTCGTAAATTAGGGCTCACACTTGCAGCTTCCATCATTTGCCCCATCTACACGTAGTGGTGGTGGCTGTAAGAAAAGGAGGGGCTGTCGTGGTGGCTGTAAGGAACAGAGCAGCTGTCGTGGTGGTTATAAGGAAGAGAGAAGCTGTGACAGGACCTGTAAGAAAGGAAGATGCTCGCACCGGGATGGGACGAGAGCCGTCGTGGCTTCTCTTATGCCCTCAGCTTCCCGCAATTGATCATCGAACCATGCCGCCGCCTTCTCCACCGCCGCTTCTACGGCCGCACAGCTGCAGTGCCGCTGGTGAGTGCGAACTAAGCAGATCGAACCACTCATGATCGATCGGCCGTACTCACCACACTACCGCCCCGTTTGGCCGGCTCTACACATGGTTTACCAGTGGCTGCACATGAGCACACTATAGATTGGCGAGCCTCGTCAGTAGCAGCAACAGCATCACTGTGGCCAGCAGCAGCAGCAACATCATTGTCATCGTCGTTAGCAGCAGCAGCAGCAGCACAAGCATCATCGTCATCACAACCACTACTACCACCACCATCAGCAGCAGCAGCAGCAGCAGCAGCAGCAGCAGCAGCAGCAGCCGAATTCCCCCCCCATACGTAGTCGGGTGCGTGTGACTGGATTAACAGAACATATATTTTCTTGCTGGGATAGCTTAGTGTGTAATTGGGTAACGGGTAGTCATATCTCTGCGACACATTCTG
Organism: Priapulus caudatus; assembly: GCF_000485595.1. Lineage (NCBI taxonomy): Eukaryota > Metazoa > Priapulida > Priapulimorpha > Priapulimorphida > Priapulidae > Priapulus > Priapulus caudatus. The sequence goes on along the minus strand of NW_014577112.1, from coordinate 203,035 downwards.
GATTTCCTATATCACACCTCTGCATCTATTCGTAATGTCTCGGCATCTCTACGGTCCATTGCTGCACTCCTGCTGCCACATCATAGCATCCCTACAATAGATCTACATCTCTACATTACATCTTACCATCCTACTTGAAATCTCACCATCCTACGTCACATCTTGCCATCCTGCGTCGCATCTTGCCATCCTGCATCATATCTTGCCATCCTGCGTCATATCTTGCGATCCTACGTCACATCTTGCCATCCTACGTCACATCTTATCATGCTTACGTCACATCTTTAGACTCGACCTGCAAAGATTTCGGTATTCTTGTCTTCTACGCTCAGCATCTCTGCCTCCCAAATCCCATCATCCCATCATCCCTGTCTTCCACATCCCATCATACCTGCCTCCCACATCTCATCATCCCTGTCTCCCACATTCCATCATCCCTGCCTCCCACATCCTATCATCCCTGCATCCCACATCCCATCATCTCTGCCATCCACGCCTCCTTGTGTGTTTCTAATGGACTGTTGTCTCTTCTCCTTCCTACTTATTTGTCTACTTCTCTGTTTGTTTTTCTTCCCGTCTGTCTACTAATCTGTTTATAAATTTGTGTCTCTTGTTTCCTCGTATTTTCTCGTTCGCTCTCCTCTCTTTCTTATTAGCTATCAATCAGATGTCACTTGATCTGTCTGTTTCGTTTTTCGAAGCTTCATCCATCCGCCTCTGTGTGCCGTTAATGCACATCATATCTGCCAGACTGTCACAAAATCTGGCACTTTATGCTTGCTCCTTTCCGGCTATTAGTTTCCTATTTCGATACATCACTCTTCACTGATCACCATGTGTCGTTCTCGTCGTCAGCTTCGTGCCTTGATTAGCTTTACTGTGGTATAGTAGTAAGTACCTCACCGTGACATACTACTACTCCCTACTTTCTTACTTTCGCCCTCGTTTTTTCCTCTCCTACCAGCCATCGCTGCTTCTCTACTCTACAACTCATCATTCTGCTCACCTTATTAGCTCACCTTGACATCGTCAAGCTGAGCTATTGCCATGGGTCGTCGTTCGTCCGTCCGTCCGTCCGTCCGTCAACATTTGACTACGGTCAACGATAACTCAGGAACCGTTTGACCCACATGTTTGAAATTGGGTATAGTTGTTACTGCTATGCTCCCATATTAAACGTTCTATTTTGGAGCATGCCAGTCGACGTACTTTCGAGCCGCGGAGATTTTTTGCCAAAAATGGGAATTGCCATTAGTCAGTTCAGGTTCAACGGATTTTGCTCATTTTTGGTATGTGAATGAATAAGGGCTAGGGGCTTTGATATTTTAAAAAAAATTATGCAAATTAGGTAGGGTTTGGCAATTATATACCATATTATATAGACACGCAGATAACAAACAGTCTGTGGTGTCACACTCGTCTGGTTCGGTTTACAAGATTTCATTGACAATATCTTTAATGCAAAATTCCTGCTATGAACATATTATGATTTATACTATTATTATTATATTATTATTATTATGATATAATGATTTATGCTAAAAACATCAAAGCGGGTATAGCGCCATCTACCGTCACAAATTGTGATTCATTTTTGTTTATAAATTATTTATAATTTATATATAATATTATTTATTATTTTCACATAAAAAATTACACATAATTATCAAGAGTATATAATGGGAGTTCTCCCATATATACTCTTCGTTTCTATAATGTACGTCGATGGTTGCTCAATTAAAACTCACTCACTCATTTGTGTCCTTTTTTTGTGGTGAGCTACAGTGTCATTGACACTTTCATTTTTCTTACACGAGGACGCCTCCATTTGTTCCCACTGCGTTTTGTTTTCTGATACTTTTTGCATTACGTTCTCGCCATTGGTTTCTCTCTTTCCATGGCCCGTTGTCCATCTTTTCATCATCAGACCTTCCTCTTGTTCGTATCCCAACTTCCTTTATTTCCTTCGAATCTCAGCCTATGCCCACCTTGTGCGTCACCCTGTTTCTTACCTTATAAGGTCCGTCGTGAGGCTCGTGTGTGAATCAGTGCTTCTACGGCGTACAGGCTGCCGCGTATATCACTTCTTCATAGGGAATAATGTATTACTACGCACTCGCGCAGAGGTCGGGTTTTTCATTGTCGAAATATCTGTGCGAGTAGTAAATTTTGCATGCGCCGCTAAATTGCGTAGCATGTACATATACATACTTGATCCGATCCGATACAACGGGTTGCTTGTATAGCTGTTTTTGTATCCAAAACGCGTGCGTGCAGTGAGCACTTTGCTAGCATAAATATCCCCCCCCCCAATGGCCCTCCTCCGAAAAGAGATGCGGGAAACGGGGACGCCTTTATCCCGTCGGCATTCGAAAATTTCGACTCGCGTTCTTTCGCCTGCGCGGTTTTGTCGCGTGGGTGGGTGGAATTCGCCGCAGCCGCCGCCTGCTCTCAGCAGGGGTCGCCCTGATTCCTAGCAACCGCTAGCTCATGCTTACTGCCTCATATACCAGGCTTCTCGTTTTTCATGAGCAAGTTGGCGGTCACGCGTTTGCACGCAAGGTTTTACATAATATGTCTACGCAGCGTTGTGGGTGATAATAACGAAGCTCCTCAAAGATGTATACGTTGCAGACGATCTGATGTATTCCCGCCGTCGATATTTTCCTCGTAAGCCCGTTTTTTTACGTATCACGGGGTGAGGGGGTGGGGCATCGCACATATTGTAGAGATTTGTCGTTGTGAGAATGCAAGGCTGTGGATTCACCGGTGGCCTGGCCCGCATAGATCACTTAGCTATGAATGATGTGAAATCGTGTAGCAATGGACATTTCAGAACTCGGGGGCTTTCCGGGACATTCGACCCAGACACACTCGTTGTCTGTCTTTATGGATCGCAGGGCTTCTCTAGTTACACGGATTCTTAAAATACTGGAATATTTACCACCTTGCCTGTCTTCACGAAAGTTAGAGCTTCCATCATTGCGTGGCTTCTTTAGCCATTTTTTTTCTCTGGGTGTACTATCGTTGCATGACTTTTATGGTACTCATTGATGGGAGCATGTACGTGCGTTTATGTGTGGACCGACCACCAGCCCGCATACAGTGGTGGCTGCTTGCTGTGTGGGGACCATCTATCACCTGTCGGTGGCGACATCTATCAACTGTCTGTAATGACATCCGCCGGCTGTTGGTAGCGCCATCTATCGACTGTCGGTAGCATTATCTATCCGCTGTTGGCAGATAGCAGCAGCGATGTTAGTCAGCGATTTGATGCTAAAAATACGTCTCGAAATTGACGTATATTTGACATTGAAAATGCGTCTAAAAATTGACGCATATTTGATGTTGAAAATACGCCTTGAAGTTGACGTGTATTTTGACGTTGAAAATACGTCTCGAAGTTGGCGTATATTTCACGGTGAACATCATTGCGAACAAGTCGGCAAGAAACTGCTGTTGATATTTGCGAAAATTTGTATCGCACCAAAAAACAGCAAACGACTGTTTTGCTTTAGATTCTTATCGTAAGACATATCTAATATACTGTTGGTAAAGGCCAAGTTATCCCGAGCTTGGCCCGCCTTCATTTGCGGGGCCAAATTGGTGCGGGGCAGCGCGTATTTGGAGTGGATAGTGTGTAGAAACTGCAAAAATTTGACGCGTGCCTTGGCCGGACCAGTTTGATGTAGGATCAAATTTGCAGTATGTACGAGGTATTGGAATGTCAGTCAGAAATCGCACGCGCGCATGTATGTGACCCCGGCTGCTAATCTGACTCTAGCTCTAGACTAACTATAGCCCTTCGCTCTGTCACAGGCCTGACGCATGCATATCGCGCCGGGGTAGGCTCGACGGGTAGCTGGAAAGAATTCCCGAGAAAGGAATATGAGAACCAAGGACTTCTTGGTTGTGAAAACACTTATTTATTCAAAATTAATTCTCTTTGGGACACATTTGGCTGCCTGCATAGATGTACTGCATTGCGGCGTCGGCGCGGCAGTTGTGCGGGGTGCATGCATGTTGGCGTGCTTCGCTCTCGTCAGTAGCAGTGCGTAACATGTGGCAGCATGACAGGCAAGGCATTTAGCGTGTTCGGTAGCAAATGTGTGCTCCTTACTTACTTATCACGGCATATCGGGGCCACCGCGAAGAAAACACGAATGCGGGATAGCGTGTGGTGGGTGAGGGATGGCGCAGGTGGGCGGCGGGGGGGTCCTTTTTCTTTCTCAGACTGTCTTCCCCTTCTTCCTGCTCTCTTCTCTCCCCCTCTCGTCCGTCTCTCCATCCCTTTTTCTTTCTCAGACTGTCTCCTCCTCCTTCCTGCTTCCCCCCTCTTCCCCCGACCGCTCTCTTGTTGAACTCCGCGGCCGCGCATCCTGTGGATCAGATCGTGTTCGACTCTCCCCATGCAGCCGGTTCAGCGGTACTAAATAATCGTTAAGCCCCGACATTGCTCGCGTGTTGCCTCACACTTGCGCATACACGCCCCTGCAGCTCCCCCCCCCCAGCAGCCTTCTTTATTGACTCTCGTGGCGCGATCGATAATTTAGATGTGCATTAGCGGAAGCCGCTAGGATTCTAATCCGCCCTGCAGACGATGACCCATTAGTGCTGCCATCTGCAGGTTGCGTAGCGGCATATAGCGGGGGAGCCTGATGTGTGTTTTTCTCTCGTTTGTTGCTGCGGCAGGCCGATCTGGTCGAGTTCTATTACTTCTGGAAGAAATCGCCGGCCGCAAAGTGCAACGGTAACCGTCGGCAGCGGAAGCCAGCCAGCCGCAAGATGAAGAGTCGCCGCGGAAGCACGGAAAAGGGTGAGAGGCGTGATGCGACCGCCAGCCGCTACGACCGTTTGCCGTTTCCGCTCGAATATACAGGGATGAGATTCTTCCGCAGATCCGCGGAAATCCGCCGATTTGACAGTCCCAGGGGTCGATTTTGTGAAACGTCTAAATTCGTTGTGAAAATTTTGGGGGGGTAACAATGTAAAAATTTACATTATATAACCTCAACAGCACCTGACTGTGGACTGTAGAGTGTAGACAGTAGACTGACAGCGAAGTATACAGTGTATCTGTTTTTGTGTACCAGAAAACAAAATCCTCGTTTACAGGCTGCAGTAGAGGGGCAGACATTTGAGGTAGCTGATCACGTAACGACCATGCCTTGCTTGGGGGCCGGGTTTACATGTTGCTGCGTGCATGTTGTGTGCATGACTATGCACTGATTGTTCCATTCGCATTGTTTTTTTCATTCAAATCTCGTCGCAGCAAGGCAGCTTATGTCTGAGTAAAATGTCTGAGTAAAACAATGCAAGCGACGGGTGGAAACAGAAAAATATCATTATGTTTAGACATTTAATAAAAAAACTTGCCCTATTTTCAGCCCCCTGATTTCCTATTCATAGTTCGTTTGTTCCTTTTGACAACTTGAAAAGGTGATTCATGAGTCTCCTATAATGTGTTCAGAATAGCTTAGAATGCACCAAATTGCACCATTCTTTTAAAAAAATTACGGGGGAGCATGCCCCCGGACCCCCCTAGCGTGGCGATGACCTACGGTCCTCGCATTGCTCGCTCCTCTGTTTGCTCATTTGAATTTCAGCTGAAAATTAAATTCTCCAATCTCATCCCTCAATATATCGCACTCTCCGATTTGCGCTCGCGAGGGAGGGAGAGCCGTGGGGGACGTTTAATCGACGACGAAGACGACTTCGAAATGCGTTTGCCGTGTGACGCGGCGTCGAAACGATCACGTGAAAATCTCGTCATCGGCATCGATTTATTTTTTTTACAGAGAAGGAGGATAACGACAAGGGCTCTCCAAGCAAATCCGGTGAATCGGGAAGCTCTTTCAGTGAGGATGACAACGACAACGATGACGAGAACGACGTGGACTCGGAAGGTTCGGTGAACCAGGAGCCAGCCATCTGCTCTCACTGCAACGCCAAAAGTATACGTCGTCATTACGCGGCTCTCTCGCTCGTCTCCATTTGCACTCTCGAATGCGAGATTCTAGCTTTCGCTCTTTCTCTACCGGGCACTCTCTATCTGTCTCCCAGCTCGTTCGTTCTATCTCTTGTGTGTCTCCTGCTCTGACTCTCGCCATCTCTGTTTCTTTACACCATCTCAATATCTCTCCTCTCTCTCCCTCTCCCTCTCCCTCCCTCCCTCCCTCCCTCCCTCCCTCCTTCCCTCCCCTCTCTCGCTCTCTGTCTCTCTCTCTCTCTCTCTCTCACTCACACTATCCCTCTCAATATTTCTCATTACAGTAACATGCATGTTGCACATAACTACATACTCTATCATGTATACAAATCTTGTGGTATATAGGGGTAGTGTGGTATAGATTAGTTATACATAGCTTGGAGAAGAAAAGTACTTCTGTTCTACTCATCTACGTTGTTGCAGTATCGGATAAGGGGTTTTACCGTCGACGTTTGTTCTTACAGTATCCAAGAGTTTCCACGCCCGCGGTCCCAATGCCCAGCCCCTCTGCCCGACGTGCAACCTACATCTGAAGCTGAGGGGAGAACTCCCACCCACGATGGAGGCAGGAGGCGTCCCAGACTTCCTCTTCAAACCAGTCGCGATTGCAGAGGTCACCAGCAAGCCACCGGCTATACTCTCCGAGCAATCGGTGAGCTTCTTCTCTCTCGCTGCCACGCACACCATTCGAAAGGAGGTTGAGGAAATCGCGTGTATGTTAGTGTTGTCCTGCTGATGTGTGATGTACTTAATTGTCTACTCCCTGTATTTGTCAGCAGAGATAGAGTGGGTCATATGATGGGCAGAGAGTGTGTGCATATTCATGTAAGCATATTTTATGCATAGGGTGTGGGTGAGAGAGAGAGAGAGAGAGAGAGAGAGAGAGAGAGAGAGAGAGAGAGAGAGAGAGAGAGATAGAGAGAGCGTGGGTGTGAGAGAGGGGGGAGACGGGAGACGAGTATCATCCCTGCATCCCACATCCCATCATCCCTGCCTCCCACATCCCATCATCACTCTCTCCCAACATCTCACCTCAACATCTCTCCCAACATCTCACCACAACATCTCACCATCCCTGCCTCCCACATCTTGCCATCCCCGCCTCCTACATCCCATCATCCCTGCCTCCCACATCTTGCCATCCCCGCCTCCTACATCCCATCATCCCTGCCTTCCACGTCTCAGCATCCCTGCAGTCCGCATCTGGGCATCTCTACCCCATATATTACATGATCAGCACCCCTGCATAATGGCCGATAAACCCTGTCTGAGAGAACCTGTGCAGGTTCGTGTTATCGTGATCAGGTGGCGGCTATGAATCTCTGGGTAGGGGTGGGCGGTGTGGAGAATAGGGGTCGATGGGCAGGCTTCCTAACACGGCATGCTGCGTGCATGCGTGCTTGACACCCCCGCGTGACAGACACTGCGTGAGCGCTGCGAAATCAATACACGGGATAAGAGGGAGCGATAGCGAGAGAGAGAGAGGGGAAGGAGGGAAAGAGAGAGAGAGAGAGAGAGAGAGAGTGTGTGTGTGCGTGCGTGCGTGCGTGCGTGCGTGCGTGCGTGCGTGCGTGCGTGTGGCAGCATCGTGGTACATTATGCAGCCTCTCTGCGCGTGCATGCATGCATGTGCGCGTGCGTGCGTGCGTGTAGCAATGAGCGAGCTGGCAGTTCGCGTAGCGCCGACGGATTGCATTCTAACAGAACGGTTTCGCCACTATAGATACTAGTAGATTGATTGCGTGCGAGCGTGTTCGCTGCAGCTGCGGGGAGCGGCGGGCGGGGGGTGGGGGGTTACCGTACATGAGAGAGAGGATTTCGTGCGTGAGGATGAGGAGCAATAGATAATGTGACGCAACCTGTCTGTCGAGTGAAGAAGCGATTAGCATGATGCAGGCGCTCGCTATGCACAGCCGCGCGCATCGTCGTCATCATCCTCATCGGCCATTTGCATTATGCGGTGATCATGCCGGCGCGCGATTGAATCTAGCCGCGGCTGGATCGGCTGTATTGCTCGTAGGTTGACTCTAACCACGGGCACTTGGAGCGTTTCAATAAAATATAATGCTTAATAAATACGAAATCTATATACTACCAAAGTCTTAATGTTTATCTACTCTCACCTATTATTGCCGACAATTTCCTGTTAATGTCGTGCAAATGCTCCTCTGCAACACACATGTACACCGCACGCACGCTGCCCCACACACTGAGGGGGACCTGATCACGGTAGAAGGGGAGGAAGGGGGACCTGATCACGGTAGAAGGGGAGGAAGGGGGACCTGATCACGGTCGAGGAGAGAGATGAAACCAGGTGATCATGTTAAAGTGGGGGGCATGGTGAGTGATACAGCCACACGGTCGTGCTCGCAGGGCAGGGCCTGCGATTTAGATGGTCTAACGGTTTACACTCACACGCGGCTTTATATTCATGTTGCAGCTTCACGAGGCGAAGTATGATGCGACGAGGGCGCTGCAGTCACTCTCGCGCGTGCCGGCGCCGCGCGGCATCGAGCAGAAGTGGACGGAGGAGGAGACGGTAAGGCGGACACTCCGATGCTAACGCCTGTTGTTTACGTCGCGAGAGTTTAGCCGAGATTTCGTCGCCTTGATCGCTACTCTTCCATTCTCTTTTACGCTAACCTCAACACGTCTGATGTTACCTCCACCTTTACACCCTCGACCATACCTCCACCTCTACTCCCCCCAAAGTGTCTAATCGTTACACTGCACCCCTGACCATACCTCCACCTCTACTCCCCTCCCCAAAGTGTCTAACCGCTACACTGCACCCCTGACCATACCTCCACCTCTACTCCCCTCCCCCCAAAGTGTCTAACCGCTACACTGCACCCCTGACCATACCTCCACCTCTACTCCCCTCCCCAAAGTGTCTAACTGCTACACTACACCCTTGACCATACCTCCACCTCTACTCCCCTCCCCCCAAAGTGTCTAACCGCTACACTGCACCCCTGACCATACGTCCACCTCTACTCCCTTCCCCCC